>NW_027225527.1:0-66154 GCF_041296235.1 Equus asinus
TGTCACCGCCTGCCTCAAAAGTTCGTTTTCGCTCGCTTGGGTCGTGAGGTCTTCCCTCAGAGAAAGGAATTCCTCCCTCTGCGCCTCGATTAAGAGCTCTTTGTCCTCCAGCGTGTTCTGCAAAGCCTCTTGTTTCTCCTTGAGCCGCTGAATTTCGGAATCCGTCTGTGCCTGCCGTTCCCTCTCCAGTTCCGAGGTGGCGGCCAATCGCCTCGGACAGTCTCTGAGTCTCCTCCTGGAGGCTTCTGATGGCTGCGTCTTTTTCCTCCGTGGCTCGCCTTAAGGCTTCCATCTCTGCTGGCGGCCCTTTCGAAGGCTCGCCCAGCGCCTCGGACTTAATTGCCTCCTGAGAGCCGGCTGCCTCGCAAGTCCGCGACGATGCGGCGGGCGGCTGTGGTGACGTGAGGTCGGGTGGACCCAAGAGAACCTCCTCGGCATTGCAGAGCTGCTCTAGGCCGAGCTGCATCTGTGCCAGTCTCTTCCCCAAGAGCCGGAGTTGGGTCGCATCCCCTTGAGAACGGGGCAACGGGGCGGCAGGGTGCATCTGTCGCCGAGACTTCTCCTCGCTGTCCACTAAGGCCCGTGCCTCGAGTGGTGGGAGTTCCTTCTGAAGTTGGGATGACTCCCGCTGCAGATTGTGCACCTCGGTCAGCACCAGCCGCTGCCACTCCTCCAGCACGTTGACCCGCTGCTTCAACGTGTCCCGTTCCCGGAGAAGCTCCTCCAACTGGTTCGCGTCCACGCCCCGAACCTCATGGCCAGCGTCGGACGTTTGCCAGATGGTCAGTAAAGTCTGGCATTTCTGGCTCAAGGCACCGATTTCAATGTCTTTGGCTCGGACGAGGCGTGATAAGTGCCGGATCGCTTCTCGAAACATGTCCTCCCCCGCCGCCGTCAGCTCGAGGGCGCCGTGTCTGATTTTCGCCTCGCAGCTTCCCGAGCTCTGCTTCTTTGGCCACCAGCAGGTCCATCATTGCGTGATACGCCCTTTTCAGCTGGCTGTTTTCCCTCACCTTCTCGTCGAAAACGGCCAACACTCGTTCCCTTTCCAAAGCATAGGCTTGCAGTTGCTGCTGGAGGCCCCCCGCATCCTGGACGGAGGCAGCCGAAGCTAGGCGAGCGGGGAGGCCCTGGCTCTCCCAGTCTTGCGGCTGGATCGTCTGAGTTCGTGGCCCGGTCTCATCTTCGTCCGGCTCATCAAGCCGCTCGGTCAGAGGGGTCGTCTTTTCGGTCCCAAGTTTCAGTGCCTTCCTCTGCTTTTGCTCTTCAGTGGTCCTTGGAGGATGCTGGGTTTCCTCCTCCAGGTGACCTTCGATCCCTTCCAGTGGAGGACACCTCAGATTCTAGTTGTGTCACGGCGTCGAGGGTGTTCGGGTCAACCACTGGAGCGGCTCGAGCCCGTTGTTGTCTCTGTGGCTCCAGTTCTTCCCTCAGGTGACTGCCTTCTTCTTGCAGGGAGGCGAGCCTCGTGTCTCCTTCCTCGAGGGTTTCCTGCAGCGTTGCGGTGTCTCTCCGAGCTGGAGTTGCCGGTCTCTCCTGCTCGGGTGGTCCGGTCGCCTGAATGGCTTCCGTCTCCTTTCTCCCCGAGTCGGGGAAGTCTGGCAGCTTTGGCGTCCCCTTCCTCAGCACACCTCTGGTGGAGTCAGAGAGGTGTGCGGGGAGGGAAGCCACACTGCCGCCCACTCGCCCCAGGGAATGGCCTAAGCCGGAGCCGAGGCCGAGGCCGAGGCGGCCAAACCAGGAGGCCATCGCTGCGGGTCACAGCACTGACCTGGTGCGCTCCGCGAAGAGCGTCCAGCCCAGTCGGACAGTCCCGCCAAGTGTCAGGGCCCCGGCGGCTGCGCGAGGCTAAGAGTCAAATCACAGCCAGGCGCTGCTAGGCGACGGCGGGCCGGCGGCCTGGGGGCGGGGCCTGGGCGGGGCCGGGGCGGGGCCTGGGCGGGGCGCGGGCTCCAACCGTTGGGCTCGGGCTCCTGGAGGGGAGGGGCGGGGCTGCCCGCAACCTCGAGGCCTGCCGCCCGGCCCTCACCCATGGCCACCTCCTGGCCCGCGTGCCCCGCTCCGCCCCCCACCCAGCCCCCACCGCCAGCCCCGTGGGCCTCCGCTCAACCCCAGGGCTTCCCACCGCGGCGGTGGGCCCCCCTCTCCCTCTGCTTCAGTGCCGCCCCCGGGGGCCAGGCGGCCCTCCTGCCCCCTGGGGCCGCCCGCCAAGACCGCCGCGCTGAAGGCCGCCATCCCCACACCACCGCCACCTGTGCGCGTGGCAGCGCGTGTGGGCAGGAAGGACCCCAGGGCTCTGACTGCCGCCGAGCGCCTCCCACGCTCCCTCCTGTCCTGCGGCCGGGGCTTTTCCCAGCCGGCTTGGAGAACACTCGGAGGGCCAAGGTAGGTGGGGACCCGCCTCCACCTGCAGAGTTCCGACGAGTGTCTTCGGACACACGTCGGCCCCCCTGCGCGGAAGCACGACCCTCCTGAGCACCCTGACCATTGCCATCCCCCACACAGTCGCCGGGGTCCTTGCCCCGCCGCCTCGCCCCCCACTTCCTGCGGCCCTGCCTGGAGAAGCGGTCCCCGGGAGGAGTCTGGGGGCTCTCGGGCGCCACAGGCGGGGTGTGGCACACCGCGTGCACGCTGTGCGCCCGCTTCTGTCAGCGTGGGGCGGGCTCTGGTCGTGGAAGGGAGTCTTCCCCATGCGTCGAGCGGGCGGTGGAGCGGGGAAAGGACCCAGAGGTGCTCGTGGAGCGCGCGGCCCCCAGCCCCGCTGAGCCCGGCGGAACGGCGTCCCCGGGGCCCGACTCGGGGCCGGCGGCCGAGGCCCGGCTGCGCGCCGCGCCCTGGGCCTGCCGTGCGCTCCTGCCTGGGCGCGGGGCGCGGGGCGCGGGGGCGGTGCGGCTGGCCCCGCGGGCCTGGGGACCCGCCGCCGCAGCGACCAGAAAGTCCCGGTCAGCCTGCCCCGAGCTCCGCGGGCCTGGGAGCCGGGCGCCGCCGCCGCCGCCGCCGCCGCCGCCGGCTCGGCAGTGTCGCGCGGGAGCAGCCGCCAGGCCGTCCCGGTGCGCGCGCCAGGAGCCCCGCAGGCCGGGGGAGCCGCCGCCGGCGCCGGCGCCGCCGCCGCCGCCGCCGCCAGGAAGTGGCCGTTGCACTGCGGGAGGCCGCGGGCTCACCAGAGCATGGGCAGGTGAGGGCCCCTGGCGGCCCCCTCCCTCCGTGCACCCGTCGGGGTCTCCACCGCCCGGGCCCCGCCCCCGGGAGCAGGGACCTGCGCCTTCTCCTGTCCTGCCGGCGACCCTGGCGCCCGTGCTGGCTGCCTGGGGCCACCACTCCCATCCCTGGGGCGCGTGCCCCTGCTGTGGGACACTCCCGCCAAGTGTCAGGGCCCAGGTGGCTGCGCCAGGCTAAGAGGGAAATGACAGCCAGGCGTTACCAGGCAACGGCGGGCTGGCGGGCTGGGGGCGTGACCAGGGGCGGGGCCTGGGCGGGTCGCGGTCTCCAAACCGCGGGGCTGGGGTGAGGAGGGGAGGGGAGGGGCTGCCCGCAACCGCGAGGCCTGCGGCCAGGCCCTCACCCATGGCCACCTCCTGACCCGCGTGCCCCGCTCCCCGCCCCCCCGCACCGCCAGCCCCGTGGGCCTCCGCTCATCCCCAGGGCTTCCCACCACGGCGGTGGGCCCCCCTCTCCCTCTGCTTCAGTGCCGCCCCCGGGACCGGCATCCCCACACCACCACCACCACCACCTGTGCGCGTGGCAGCGCGTGTGGGCAGAAAGGACCCCAGGGCTCTGACTGCCGCCGAGCGCCTCCCACGCTCCCTCCTGTCCTGCGGCCGGGCTTTTCCCAGCCGGCTTGGAGAACACTCAGAGGGCCAAGGGAGGTGGGGACCCGCCTCCACCTGCAGAGTTCCGACGAGTGGGTTTGGACACACGTCGGCCCCCTGCGTGGAAGCACGACCCTCCTGAGCACTCTGACCATTGCCATCCCCCACACAGTCGCCGGGGTCCTTGCCCCGCCGCCTCGCCCCCCTCTTCCTGCGGCCCTGCCTGGAGAAGCGGTCCCCGGGAGGAGTCTGGGGGCTCTCGGGCGCCACAGGCGGGGTGTGGCACACCGCGTGCACGCTGTGCGCCCGCTTCTGTCAGCGCGGGGCGGACTCTCGCAGGGAAGGGAGTCTTCCCCATGCGTCGAGCGGGCGGTGGAGCGGGGAAGGGACCCAGAGGTGCTCGTGGAGCGCGCGGCCCCCAGCCCCGCTGAGCCCGGCGGAACGTGGTCCTCGGGGCCCGACTCGGGGCCGGCGGCCGAGGCCCGGCTGCGCGCCGCGCCCTGGGCCTGCCGTGCGCTCCTGCCTGGGCGCGGGGCGCGGGGCGCGGGGGCGGTGCGGCTGGCCCCGCGGGCCTGGGGACCCGCCGCCGCAGCGACCAGAAAGTCCCGCTCAGCCTGCCCCGAGCTCCGCGGGCCTGGGAGCCGGGCGCCGCCGCCGCCGCCGCCGCCGCCGCCGGCTCGGCAGTGTTGCGCGGGAGCAGCCGCCAGGCCGTCCCGGTGCGCGCGCCAGGAGCCCCGCAGGCCGGGGGAGCCGCCGCCGGCGCCGGCGCCGCCGCCGCCGCCGCCGCCAGGAAGTGGCCGTTGCACTGCGGGAGGCCGCGGGCTCACCAGAGCATGGGCAGGTGAGGGCCCCTGGCGGCCCCCTCCCTCCGTGCACCCGTCGGGGTCTCCACCGCCCGGGCCCCGCCCCCGGGAGCAGGGACCTGCGCCTTCTCCTGTCCTGCCGGCGACCCTGGCGCCCGTGCTGGCTGCCTGGGGCCACCACTCCCATCCCTGGGGCGCGTGCCCCTGCTGTGGGACACTCCCCGCCAAGTGTCAGGGCCCAGGTGGCTGCGCCAGGCTAAGAGGGAAATGACAGCCAGGCGTTACCAGGCAACGGCGGGCTGGCGGGCTGGGGGCGTGACCAGGGGCGGGGCCTGGGCGGGTCGCGGTCTCCAACCGCGGGGCTGGGGTGAGGAGGGGAGGGGAGGGGCTGCCCGCAACCGCGAGGCCTGCGGCCAGGCCCTCACCCATGGCCACCTCCTGACCCGCGTGCCCCGCTCCCCGCCCCCCCGCACCGCCAGCCCCGTGGGCCTCCGCTCATCCCCAGGGCTTCCCACCACGGCGGTGGGCCCCCCCTCTCCCTCTGCTTCAGTGCCGCCCCCGGGACCGGCATCCCCACACCACCACCACCACCACCTGTGCGCGTGGCAGCGCGTGTGGGCAGAAAGGACCCCAGGGCTCTGACTGCCGCCGAGCGCCTCCCACGCTCCCTCCTGTCCTGCGGCCGGGCTTTTCCCAGCCGGCTTGGAGAACACTCAGAGGGCCAAGGGAGGTGGGGACCCGCCTCCACCTGCAGAGTTCCGACGAGTGGGTTTGGACACACGTCGGCCCCCTGCGTGGAAGCACGACCCTCCTGAGCACTCTGACCATTGCCATCCCCCACACAGTCGCCGGGGTCCTTGCCCCGCCGCCTCGCCCCCCTCTTCCTGCGGCCCTGCCTGGAGAAGCGGTCCCCGGGAGGAGTCTGGGGGCTCTCGGGCGCCACAGGCGGGGTGTGGCACACCGCGTGCACGCTGTGCGCCCGCTTCTGTCAGCGCGGGGCGGACTCTCGCAGGGAAGGGAGTCTTCCCCATGCGTCGAGCGGGCGGTGGAGCGGGGAAGGGACCCAGAGGTGCTCGTGGAGCGCGCGGCCCCCAGCCCCGCTGAGCCCGGCGGAACGTGGTCCTCGGGGCCCGACTCGGGGCCGGCGGCCGAGGCCCGGCTGCGCGCCGCGCCCTGGGCCTGCCGTGCGCTCCTGCCCCGGCGCGGGGCGCGGGGCGCGGGGGCGGCGCGGCTGGCCCCGCGGGCCTGGGAACCCGCCGCCGCAGCGGCCAGAAAGTCCCGCTCAGCCTGCCCCGAGCTCCGCGGGCCTGGGAGCCGGTCGCCGCCGCCGCCGCCTCGACTGGGCCGCGCGGGAGCAGCCGCCAGGCCGTCCTGGTGCGCGCGCCACGAGCCACGCAGGCCGGGGGAGCCGCCGCCGGCGCCGCCAGGTAGTGGCCGTTGCACTGCGGGAGGCCGCGGGCCCACCAGAGCATGGGCAGGTGAGGGCCCCGGGCGGCCGCCTCCCTCCGTGCACCCGTCGGGGTCTCCACCGCCCGGGCCCCGCCCCCGGGAGCAGGGACCTGCGCCTTCTCCTGTCCTGCCGGCGACCCTGGCGCCCGTGCTGGCTGCCTGGGGCCACGACTCCCATCCCTGGGGCGCGCGCCTTTGCACCTGCGACGACGGCGGCGCTGGGGTGGGGGGCGCGGCGCGGGCCGCGGCGGGGTGGCGGGTGCTGGGACCTGATTCTCAGCCTTGGGCTCCAGCGGGGCGGGGTGGGGGGGCGAGGAAGGAGTGACGTGGGGTGGTCGTGGGGGCAGGGCGCGCCGCGCAGACCCTTGAGGTCCAAGTGCAGACAGAGGAAATCAGTAAAGGGGCTTCCAGCCGGTGGGATCCCCTCGGTGCGTGCGTTTCCCTTGGGCCTTCAGGGAAGCGGGAGGCGCTGCTGCCTCCAGCCCAGGGCGAGGAGGAAGTAGCGGTGCCAGTTGTTGACCCCGCGAAATTTGGAATCGGGAGCAGGATGCAGGCGCCGGGCGCCAGTGAAAGGAAAAAGGGTTCTCCCGATCCTCTTGCTCCCTTTGGCTTTGGCAGCAGCTGCTTCTCCGTGTTGCTTTGGTCCTGCTGCCGTGCTCTTCCGGCGCTGAGTGTGAAATGCCCCAGGAAGCGGGGCGGGGAGGAGGTCGAGGATGGAAGAAGGCGAGCCGGCATGGGTGGGGGGAGCAGGCGGTGCAGGAAAGGTGATCCACCTTTCCTTGCTCTCCGCTTGCTGCCTTCCCCTGAGCCTTGGACTTCCACCCCTTCCGCCTCCGCCTGTCCTCCCGTCCTCCCGTCCAACCTCTCTCTCATCTGAGTCCTGCCAAGAAGAGGCAGGTCGAACACTTGCGGTGTGCACTGGATTGAAGGAATTACCCTGCTACGATTAGGCTCGATGAGCTTGAAGTCCTTTGAGTCAGAACCTGTTTGGGGTCTGCAGAGAGTCGCGCGTGGCGGGAGGGTGGCCCGCGTGTGGGTGAGGAGCAGGGAGGAAGGCTGCAGGGGCGAGGCCTTGGAGATTCTGCTCCAGTTTGGCCTGCAGGCAGTGGAGAACCCTGGATTCCTTTCAAGCAGGGAAGCGATGGGACCACACACAAACTCAGGTCCGGGTACCCGATTTCGCAGCCAAGCCAATCAGTGAGACGTCAGGGTTGCAGCAAGGAAAGAGGTTTATGATCAAGAGGCGGCCAGACAAGGAGGTGGGAGTAAAACTCAAACCCGCCTCCTCAAAGGGAAAACAAAACGTTGGGGCGTTTATCTGGGGTTCGGGGTAGGGGTGGGACCAGGAGAGCGCTGGGGGTGAAGCTTGAAGAGTCCTCTGCTCAGGTGCGACTGTCACTGGTATTTCTTCGTGGGTCACAAGTGCGAAGTCAGTGGGGTTCGACGTGTTGCACGCCGAGGATCTCTGTCCGTGACGCGGAAAGTGGGCGATCCCTCATTTCAGCTGGTCCAAGCCTCTGCACGATGTCCGCTCGGGCGGGGGCCGGGGGGGGGGGGGGCTGCCATCAAGCTGCTCTCTGATCTGCCGTCTTCCTGTTGTTCTGCAAAACAACCTCAGAAACTTTGGTTACTTTCTTGCCCACGTCCAGCCCTGTGGGGGCCGGGCACCGTGGTGTCGGTAACGGCAGGGTTTTCCTCTTGGGTCACCCTCCCAACAGTGTGGAGGATGGGTTCAAGCGGGGAGGTGGGGGGGGGTGCTGTGCCAGGAGGCCAGCCGGCAAGATCAGTAAGGAGTCTACCGGGCTGGTTGCGTGCAAGAGACAGGAAGGCATGCGGCAGAGCAGCGGGGACGGCAAACACGGGAAGGCGCTCGGCTCCCTTTGGGAGTCGGTAGGCTGCGAAGTGGGTGAGACAGAGAGCTCAAGCGTGGCCCTGAGGCCTCTCGCTCTGCTGTCGGGGGATGAGATGGGCAGAGGTTTTCTGAGGGGATGAAAGGAAGGTAAGAGGAGGGGGAGGCTTTTGTTGGAGGATACCGGGCTCCCTTTTGGACGCGTCGGTTTTGAGAAGCCTTCGGACATCCTGAGAGGTGCGTCCAGCAGACAGTTAGAGAAAGCAGCGTGGAGTCAGGGGCAGGGTGACGTCAGTCGTACGCACTCCGAAGCCCTGGGCATCCGGGGGGCGAGTCGAATCGTAGGAGAGCGCATGAGCTTGCTCTGAGACCCGAGGGGTTCCTGTTCCCTGAAGACCGTGCCTTCGGGAACAGAACCCTTTGAGAAGTGGTCGGGAGGAGAAGCCGCAGAGGAAAGTGAGACAGAGGGGTCTGAGGTTAGGAAGGGCACCTGGGGAGGGGGCCATCCCCCAGAGAAAGAGGGTGGAGAGAACTTGCAGAGACTGAAGACGTGGGCAGCATTCCTCAGACACCACAGGGAGTTTAGGAAGACGAAGGAACCGAAGGGCGTGCCCTGGCCTCTTGCCAGGACGGGACGGCGACGAGATTTGGGGAGTCTTTCGAGGAGCCGGTGAGAGACGAGGCGATGACTGGATGGCTGACGAGGAGAGGAGTCGAGGTCTTTTGGCAGCAGCTTAGCCGTGAAAGGTAGAGAGAGAAGGCGGTGGTGGAGGAGCAGAAAGGAGAGGTGTGGATGCCGGGAGAGACTTGGGTGTGCTCAGCGGCTTAAGGAAAGAGACGGGCCGAAGAGAAAGCAGCTGGCAAACTGAGGGAACGAGATCTTTGGGGGAGGCTGAGCAGATGGTTCCCAGGGCACCCCACGTGGAGCCGGGCCCCTGGAACTGCCAAGCTGAATCCCTCTTCCTGGAAAACCAAAGGGAAAGGGGAGGGGTGGGTGGAGAGAAATAGAGGGACGTTCAAACGGGGGTGGGGGGGTGCGGGAAACGGAGAGTTCTTGACTAGCTGGCCTCTGATCTCTTCGGGTCCCGAACGGTATGAGGACGATCCCGCTTGAGGCAGGCGATGGAGATTTGGAGGGGCTGTTGAGGAAACGGGGCGGGGGGAGGGCGTTGACCACGGCCCTCTGATGGGCTTGGGGGCGGAAGCGGCTTCCATGCCCATCGCGAGGCGCCGGTTCAGTCAGTCGGTGTCCATCCGGACCACAGACCACAGACCCCTGCTTTGGAAAACAACAAGATGCAGTTCGTAAACCCTTGCAAAGATCTCTGAGGTCAGGTGACTGGCTTTGCAACCAAAAGCGAGTCAGGGAATAAGACCCTCCCCTGCTTAGGAGTTTTCTTTCCTGTCTGTCCCAGAGGCCAGAGAGCACCCGAGGGCGGTTTCCCAGGCAGCGGAAAGAGGAGGAGGACCAAGCCGAGCCGGGGGAAACCAAGCTTTCCTCCTGAAGTTTGGATGCCTGCCCCTTGCACGTTGGTGCCCTTCCCCTTTCTTCCTACTGTCCCGGGAGTGGGCGCCCTCGCGCGCTTTCTGATTCTGCAGCACTAAGGCAAGTTAGGTTCCCGCTCCCCGAGGGAAAGCTCAATAAACGCCCCCCTCCCCCCACCCCCGCCCTTCCCACCCCCCCACCCCCCACCCGCCCGCAACCCCCCCACCTCCCAGACCCAACCCCCACCCCCCACCCCACGCCCCCCAGCTCCTCGGAGACGGTGACAGCGTGGCAAACAGAATCGGAAGCGTCCTTGGCCCACAGCCTGCGATCCCACTGCTCTCCAGAGAAGTGACATCCGTCCGCTTTAAGCTGGGTGACCACCTGCAGCGACACCCTTTTGAAAGCGTGAGCCATAGCTATTTCTTTGAAAGCTCCAGTAAAGCCGCAGAGAAACCTGTGACCTTTAGCACAAGGCCACTTCGTGCTAAGGAACCCACAGCGGGGGACCGGCTTTCCTGAAAGCGCCGTCGTCTCCTCTGCGGCTTGGGGAGCCTCTAGGGCTTGGACAGGCCTTGGAGCAGCCCGGCAGCACTCTTGGCGGGTGGCAGCAGCCAAGGTGTGCCCCTGGGCACGACGTCGGTCACGGCGTCTAAGAGAAGGTGCCCAGACCCTCCGGTTCCGGGGCCGGGTGGGTCGATGAGAGACACGGCTGGGGAGCAGGGATTCCCGTCCGATCTTCTGGGGGTGGCTGCGAGGGCGGGTCTCAGAAGAGCTGGCACGTTCTTAGCCAGTCTCTTCCTGGCGGGTGCTTCGGGACGCTTCCTGGGCTGAGCGGGGAGCTGTCGTGGGGGAGAAGCTCCCCGAGACTCAGCTTCTAGAAAATTCACCCAAAGCTCCGAGAAGGAACTCTTGAGCTCGGATTGCTGGCTGGGTCTCCGAGGCGTGTCGGGGGCACTGCGGGATCCGAGCCGCCCGGTCACCCATCCGGTAAGGCCGCCCTGCTCTTCCTGCAGCAACTGCTCCATTGCCTCCCTTTCCACACCCAGGGTGCTTCCCATCCGTCGGAAGGCTTCCCGGCGTTCGTGTCTGGCGCTTTGCAAGGCGTCCGTGAAGAGCTTTCTCAGGAGGGCCTTGTCTGCTTTTCCTTCCAGGCTGCTCACTAAGTCGGTCCACTTCTTTTGGACGTCCTCCAGCACTTCCTGTCGGGCCTCGTCTTGTCGCTGCAGTTCTCCGATCTGCTCCTCCTGCAGGCGCGAGGCGGCTTGCGCTCTCTCCAGCCGTCCCTGCAGCGACCTCAGCTTCCCTTCCAGACCGTCTGCCTTTTGCATCCATTCGGCCAGGACCACCTTCAGGTTGGCCAGGGCTCCGGCGTGCTGCTTCTCTGCTTCCCGGGAGGCGGACAGCTGGAGGGCAGTCTCCTCTTTCTGCTGGGTGACCGCAGTCAGTTGCTCCTGCAGGGACCCGAGCCGGGCAGCGGCCCGCTGGCTCGCCTTCTGCATGGCGCGGGAAGATGACAGGAGCCTCTCCTCTAGCGCCGTGACTTTCCTCCTGAGTTGAGCCGCTCTGTCTCCTGCCAGCCGCGCTGCCCGGAGATGCGCGTCTTGGCATTCTGAAGCCTGCGTCCGAGACCTCCCCAGCTCCTGGCCTAAGCGCGCTTCCTTGTCCCGCAAAAGGCGAACCTCCTCCCGCAGGGCGCAGTTTTCCACTCGTTCCTGTCTCAGCGCCAGCGCCGCCTCATCTCTCTCGTGCTGAAAGAGAATGCTCTTTTCCTGCATGGAGGTCACTGCATTGAGAAGCTGGCCTAATTCCCCAGCCCGGCCCTGTTCTTTTTCTCTCAGGAGGCACTCAAAAGCCAGAGCCGCCTTCTTCACGGAGACGCATTCGAATTCCTTCTCCCTCAGCGTCACAGAGAGGCGCATGTTCGTCTCTTGTAAGGCTTGGTTTTCGGCGTCCTTCTCCCTGGACCTTTCCAGCAGTTTTGCATTTTCCTGTTTGACTTGGCACGCATCCGCCTCCAGATGGCCTATCCTCTCCTTCAGGTTTGTCACCGCCTGCCTCAAAAGTTCGTTTTCGCTCGCTTGGGTCGTGAGGTCTTCCCTCAGAGAAAGGAATTCCTCCCTCTGCGCCTCGATTAAGAGCTCTTTGTCCTCCAGCGTGTTCTGCAAAGCCTCTTGTTTCTCCTTGAGCCGCTGAATTTCGGAATCCGTCTGTGCCTGCCGTTCCCTCTCCAGTTCCGAGGTGGCGGCCATCGCCTCGGACAGTCTCTGAGTCTCCTCCTGGAGGCTTCTGATGGCTGCGTCTTTTTCCTCCGTGGCTCGCCTTAAGGCTTCCATCTCTGCTGGCGGCCCTTTCGAAGGCTCGCCCAGCGCCTCGGACTTAATTGCCTCCTGAGAGCCGGCTGCCTCGCAAGTCCGCGACGATGCGGCGGGCGGCTGTGGTGACGTGAGGTCGGGTGGACCCAAGAGAACCTCCTCGGCATTGCAGAGCTGCTCTAGGCCGAGCTGCATCTGTGCCAGTCTCTTCCCCAAGAGCCGGAGTTGGGTCGCATCCCCTTGAGAACGGGGCAACGGGGCGGCAGGGTGCATCTGTCGCCGAGACTTCTCCTCGCTGTCCACTAAGGCCCGTGCCTCGAGTGGTGGGAGTTCCTTCTGAAGTTGGGATGACTCCCGCTGCAGATTGTGCACCTCGGTCAGCACCAGCCGCTGCCACTCCTCCAGCACGTTGACCCGCTGCTTCAACGTGTCCCGTTCCCGGAGAAGCTCCTCCAACTGGTTCGCGTCCACGCCCCGAACCTCATGGCCAGCGTCGGACGTTTGCCAGATGGTCAGTAAAGTCTGGCATTTCTGGCTCAAGGCACCGATTTCAATGTCTTTGGCTCGGACGAGGCGTGATAAGTGCCGGATCGCTTCTCGAAACATGTCCTCCCCGCCGCCGTCAGCTCGAGGGCGCCGTGTCTGATTTTCGCCTCGCAGCTTCCCGAGCTCTGCTTCTTTGGCCACCAGCAGGTCCATCATTGCGTGATACGCCCTTTTCAGCTGGCTGTTTTCCCTCACCTTCTCGTCGAAAACGGCCAACACTCGTTCCCTTTCCAAAGCATAGGCTTGCAGTTGCTGCTGGAGGCCCCCCGCATCCTGGACGGAGGCAGCCGAAGCTAGGCGAGCGGGGAGGCCCTGGCTCTCCCAGTCTTGCGGCTGGATCGTCTGAGTTCGTGGCCCGGTCTCATCTTCGTCCGGCTCATCAAGCCGCTCGGTCAGAGGGGTCGTCTTTTCGGTCCCAAGTTTCAGTGCCTTCCTCTGCTTTTGCTCTTCAGTGGTCCTTGGAGGATGCTGGGTTTCCTCCTCCAGGTGACCTTCGATCCCTTCCAGTGGAGACACCTCAGATTCTAGTTGTGTCACGGCGTCGAGGGTGTTCGGGTCAACCACTGGAGCGGCTCGAGCCCGTTGTTGTCTCTGTGGCTCCAGTTCTTCCCTCAGGTGACTGCCTTCTTCTTGCAGGGAGGCGAGCCTCGTGTCTCCTTCCTCGAGGGTTTCCTGCAGCGTTGCGGTGTCTCTCCGAGCTGGAGTTGCCGGTCTCTCCTGCTCGGGTGGTCCGGTCGCCTGAATGGCTTCCGTCTCCTTTCTCCCCGAGTCGGGGAAGTCTGGCAGCTTTGGCGTCCCCTTCCTCAGCACACCTCTGGTGGAGTCAGAGAGGTGTGCGGGGAGGGAAGCCACACTGCCGCCCACTCGCCCCAGGGAATGGCCTAAGCCGGAGCCGAGGCCGAGGCCGAGGCGGCCAAACCAGGAGGCCATCGCTGCGGGTCACAGCACTGACCTGGTGCGCTCCGCGAAGAGCGTCCAGCCCAGTCGGACAGTCCCGCCAAGTGTCAGGGCCCCGGCGGCTGCGCGAGGCTAAGAGTCAAATCACAGCCAGGCGCTGCTAGGCGACGGCGGGCCGGCGGCCTGGGGGCGGGGCCTGGGCGGGGCCGGGGCGGGGCCTGGGCGGGGCGCGGGCTCCAACCGTTGGGCTCGGGCTCCTGGAGGGGAGGGGCGGGGCTGCCCGCAACCTCGAGGCCTGCCGCCCGGCCCTCACCCATGGCCACCTCCTGGCCCGCGTGCCCCGCTCCGCCCCCCACCCAGCCCCCACCGCCAGCCCCGTGGGCCTCCGCTCAACCCCAGGGCTTCCCACCGCGGCGGTGGGCCCCCCTCTCCCTCTGCTTCAGTGCCGCCCCCGGGGGCCAGGCGGCCCTCCTGCCCCCTGGGGCCGCCCGCCAAGACCGCCGCGCTGAAGGCCGCCATCCCCACACCACCGCCACCTGTGCGCGTGGCAGCGCGTGTGGGCAGGAAGGACCCCAGGGCTCTGACTGCCGCCGAGCGCCTCCCACGCTCCCTCCTGTCCTGCGGCCGGGGCTTTTCCCAGCCGGCTTGGAGAACACTCGGAGGGCCAAGGTAGGTGGGGACCCGCCTCCACCTGCAGAGTTCCGACGAGTGTCTTCGGACACACGTCGGCCCCCTGCGCGGAAGCACGACCCTCCTGAGCACCCTGACCATTGCCATCCCCCACACAGTCGCCGGGGTCCTTGCCCCGCCGCCTCGCCCCCCACTTCCTGCGGCCCTGCCTGGAGAAGCGGTCCCCGGGAGGAGTCTGGGGGCTCTCGGGCGCCACAGGCGGGGTGTGGCACACCGCGTGCACGCTGTGCGCCCGCTTCTGTCAGCGTGGGGCGGGCTCTGGTCGTGGAAGGGAGTCTTCCCCATGCGTCGAGCGGGCGGTGGAGCGGGGAAAGGACCCAGAGGTGCTCGTGGAGCGCGCGGCCCCCAGCCCCGCTGAGCCCGGCGGAACGGCGTCCCCGGGGCCCGACTCGGGGCCGGCGGCCGAGGCCCGGCTGCGCGCCGCGCCCTGGGCCTGCCGTGCGCTCCTGCCTGGGCGCGGGGCGCGGGGCGCGGGGGCGGTGCGGCTGGCCCCGCGGGCCTGGGGACCCGCCGCCGCAGCGACCAGAAAGTCCCGGTCAGCCTGCCCCGAGCTCCGCGGGCCTGGGAGCCGGGCGCCGCCGCCGCCGCCGCCGCCGCCGCCGGCTCGGCAGTGTCGCGCGGGAGCAGCCGCCAGGCCGTCCCGGTGCGCGCGCCAGGAGCCCCGCAGGCCGGGGGAGCCGCCGCCGGCGCCGGCGCCGCCGCCGCCGCCGCCGCCAGGAAGTGGCCGTTGCACTGCGGGAGGCCGCGGGCTCACCAGAGCATGGGCAGGTGAGGGCCCCTGGCGGCCCCCTCCCTCCGTGCACCCGTCGGGGTCTCCACCGCCCGGGCCCCGCCCCCGGGAGCAGGGACCTGCGCCTTCTCCTGTCCTGCCGGCGACCCTGGCGCCCGTGCTGGCTGCCTGGGGCCACCACTCCCATCCCTGGGGCGCGTGCCCCTGCTGTGGGACACTCCCGCCAAGTGTCAGGGCCCAGGTGGCTGCGCCAGGCTAAGAGGGAAATGACAGCCAGGCGTTACCAGGCAACGGCGGGCTGGCGGGCTGGGGGCGTGACCAGGGGCGGGGCCTGGGCGGGTCGCGGTCTCCAACCGCGGGGCTGGGGTGAGGAGGGGAGGGGAGGGGCTGCCCGCAACCGCGAGGCCTGCGGCCAGGCCCTCACCCATGGCCACCTCCTGACCCGCGTGCCCCGCTCCCCGCCCCCCCGCACCGCCAGCCCCGTGGGCCTCCGCTCATCCCCAGGGCTTCCCACCACGGCGGTGGGCCCCCCTCTCCCTCTGCTTCAGTGCCGCCCCCGGGACCGGCATCCCCACACCACCACCACCACCACCTGTGCGCGTGGCAGCGCGTGTGGGCAGAAAGGACCCCAGGGCTCTGACTGCCGCCGAGCGCCTCCCACGCTCCCTCCTGTCCTGCGGCCGGGCTTTTCCCAGCCGGCTTGGAGAACACTCAGAGGGCCAAGGGAGGTGGGGACCCGCCTCCACCTGCAGAGTTCCGACGAGTGGGTTTGGACACACGTCGGCCCCCTGCGTGGAAGCACGACCCTCCTGAGCACTCTGACCATTGCCATCCCCCACACAGTCGCCGGGGTCCTTGCCCCGCCGCCTCGCCCCCCTCTTCCTGCGGCCCTGCCTGGAGAAGCGGTCCCCGGGAGGAGTCTGGGGGCTCTCGGGCGCCACAGGCGGGGTGTGGCACACCGCGTGCACGCTGTGCGCCCGCTTCTGTCAGCGCGGGGCGGACTCTCGCAGGGAAGGGAGTCTTCCCCATGCGTCGAGCGGGCGGTGGAGCGGGGAAGGGACCCAGAGGTGCTCGTGGAGCGCGCGGCCCCCAGCCCCGCTGAGCCCGGCGGAACGTGGTCCTCGGGGCCCGACTCGGGGCCGGCGGCCGAGGCCCGGCTGCGCGCCGCGCCCTGGGCCTGCCGTGCGCTCCTGCCTGGGCGCGGGGCGCGGGGCGCGGGGGCGGTGCGGCTGGCCCCGCGGGCCTGGGGACCCGCCGCCGCAGCGACCAGAAAGTCCCGCTCAGCCTGCCCCGAGCTCCGCGGGCCTGGGAGCCGGGCGCCGCCGCCGCCGCCGCCGCCGCCGCCGGCTCGGCAGTGTTGCGCGGGAGCAGCCGCCAGGCCGTCCCGGTGCGCGCGCCAGGAGCCCCGCAGGCCGGGGGAGCCGCCGCCGGCGCCGGCGCCGCCGCCGCCGCCGCCGCCAGGAAGTGGCCGTTGCACTGCGGGAGGCCGCGGGCTCACCAGAGCATGGGCAGGTGAGGGCCCCTGGCGGCCCCCTCCCTCCGTGCACCCGTCGGGGTCTCCACCGCCCGGGCCCCGCCCCCGGGAGCAGGGACCTGCGCCTTCTCCTGTCCTGCCGGCGACCCTGGCGCCCGTGCTGGCTGCCTGGGGCCACCACTCCCATCCCTGGGGCGCGTGCCCCTGCTGTGGGACACTCCCGCCAAGTGTCAGGGCCCAGGTGGCTGCGCCAGGCTAAGAGGGAAATGACAGCCAGGCGTTACCAGGCAACGGCGGGCTGGCGGGCTGGGGGCGTGACCAGGGGCGGGGCCTGGGCGGGTCGCGGTCTCCAACCGCGGGGCTGGGGTGAGGAGGGGAGGGGAGGGGCTGCCCGCAACCGCGAGGCCTGCGGCCAGGCCCTCACCCATGGCCACCTCCTGACCCGCGTGCCCCGCTCCCCGCCCCCCCGCACCGCCAGCCCCGTGGGCCTCCGCTCATCCCCAGGGCTTCCCACCACGGCGGTGGGCCCCCCTCTCCCTCTGCTTCAGTGCCGCCCCCGGGACCGGCATCCCCACACCACCACCACCACCACCTGTGCGCGTGGCAGCGCGTGTGGGCAGAAAGGACCCCAGGGCTCTGACTGCCGCCGAGCGCCTCCCACGCTCCCTCCTGTCCTGCGGCCGGGCTTTTCCCAGCCGGCTTGGAGAACACTCAGAGGGCCAAGGGAGGTGGGGACCCGCCTCCACCTGCAGAGTTCCGACGAGTGGGTTTGGACACACGTCGGCCCCCTGCGTGGAAGCACGACCCTCCTGAGCACTCTGACCATTGCCATCCCCCACACAGTCGCCGGGGTCCTTGCCCCGCCGCCTCGCCCCCCTCTTCCTGCGGCCCTGCCTGGAGAAGCGGTCCCCGGGAGGAGTCTGGGGGCTCTCGGGCGCCACAGGCGGGGTGTGGCACACCGCGTGCACGCTGTGCGCCCGCTTCTGTCAGCGCGGGGCGGACTCTCGCAGGGAAGGGAGTCTTCCCCATGCGTCGAGCGGGCGGTGGAGCGGGGAAGGGACCCAGAGGTGCTCGTGGAGCGCGCGGCCCCCAGCCCCGCTGAGCCCGGCGGAACGTGGTCCTCGGGGCCCGACTCGGGGCCGGCGGCCGAGGCCCGGCTGCGCGCCGCGCCCTGGGCCTGCCGTGCGCTCCTGCCCCGGCGCGGGGCGCGGGGCGCGGGGGCGGCGCGGCTGGCCCCGCGGGCCTGGGAACCCGCCGCCGCAGCGGCCAGAAAGTCCCGCTCAGCCTGCCCCGAGCTCCGCGGGCCTGGGAGCCGGTCGCCGCCGCCGCCGCCTCGACTGGGCCGCGCGGGAGCAGCCGCCAGGCCGTCCTGGTGCGCGCGCCACGAGCCACGCAGGCCGGGGGAGCCGCCGCCGGCGCCGCCAGGTAGTGGCCGTTGCACTGCGGGAGGCCGCGGGCCCACCAGAGCATGGGCAGGTGAGGGCCCCGGGCGGCCGCCTCCCTCCGTGCACCCGTCGGGGTCTCCACCGCCCGGGCCCCGCCCCCGGGAGCAGGGACCTGCGCCTTCTCCTGTCCTGCCGGCGACCCTGGCGCCCGTGCTGGCTGCCTGGGGCCACGACTCCCATCCCTGGGGCGCGCGCCTTTGCACCTGCGACGACGGCGGCGCTGGGGTGGGGGGCGCGGCGCGGGCCGCGGCGGGGTGGCGGGTGCTGGGACCTGATTCTCAGCCTTGGGCTCCAGCGGGGCGGGGTGGGGGGGCGAGGAAGGAGTGACGTGGGGTGGTCGTGGGGGCAGGGCGCGCCGCGCAGACCCTTGAGGTCCAAGTGCAGACAGAGGAAATCAGTAAAGGGGCTTCCAGCCGGTGGGATCCCCTCGGTGCGTGCGTTTCCCTTGGGCCTTCAGGGAAGCGGGAGGCGCTGCTGCCTCCAGCCCAGGGCGAGGAGGAAGTAGCGGTGCCAGTTGTTGACCCCGCGAAATTTGGAATCGGGAGCAGGATGCAGGCGCCGGGCGCCAGTGAAAGGAAAAAGGGTTCTCCCGATCCTCTTGCTCCCTTTGGCTTTGGCAGCAGCTGCTTCTCCGTGTTGCTTTGGTCCTGCTGCCGTGCTCTTCCGGCGCTGAGTGTGAAATGCCCCAGGAAGCGGGGCGGGGAGGAGGTCGAGGATGGAAGAAGGCGAGCCGGCATGGGTGGGGGGAGCAGGCGGTGCAGGAAAGGTGATCCACCTTTCCTTGCTCTCCGCTTGCTGCCTTCCCCTGAGCCTTGGACTTCCACCCCTTCCGCCTCCGCCTGTCCTCCCGTCCTCCCGTCCAACCTCTCTCTCATCTGAGTCCTGCCAAGAAGAGGCAGGTCGAACACTTGCGGTGTGCACTGGATTGAAGGAATTACCCTGCTACGATTAGGCTCGATGAGCTTGAAGTCCTTTGAGTCAGAACCTGTTTGGGGTCTGCAGAGAGTCGCGCGTGGCGGGAGGGTGGCCCGCGTGTGGGTGAGGAGCAGGGAGGAAGGCTGCAGGGGCGAGGCCTTGGAGATTCTGCTCTAGTTTGGCCTGCAGGCAGTGGAGAACCCTGGATTCCTTTCAAGCAGGGAAGCGATGGGACCACACACAAACTCAGGTCCGGGTACCCGATTTCGCAGCCAAGCCAATCAGTGAGACGTCAGGGTTGCAGCAAGGAAAGAGGTTTATGATCAAGAGGCGGCCAGACAAGGAGGTGGGAGTAAAACTCAAACCCGCCTCCTCAAAGGGAAAACAAAACGTTGGGGCGTTTATCTGGGGTTCGGGGTAGGGGTGGGACCAGGAGAGCGCTGGGGGTGAAGCTTGAAGAGTCCTCTGCTCAGGTGCGACTGTCACTGGTATTTCTTCGTGGGTCACAAGTGCGAAGTCAGTGGGGTTCGACGTGTTGCACGCCGAGGATCTCTGTCCGTGACGCGGAAAGTGGGCGATCCCTCATTTCAGCTGGTCCAAGCCTCTGCACGATGTCCGCTCGGGCGGGGGCCGGGGGGGGGGGGGGCTGCCATCAAGCTGCTCTCTGATCTGCCGTCTTCCTGTTGTTCTGCAAAACAACCTCAGAAACTTTGGTTACTTTCTTGCCCACGTCCAGCCCTGTGGGGGCCGGGCACCGTGGTGTCGGTAACGGCAGGGTTTTCCTCTTGGGTCACCCTCCCAACAGTGTGGAGGATGGGTTCAAGCGGGGAGGTGGGGGGGGGTGCTGTGCCAGGAGGCCAGCCGGCAAGATCAGTAAGGAGTCTACCGGGCTGGTTGCGTGCAAGAGACAGGAAGGCATGCGGCAGAGCAGCGGGGACGGCAAACACGGGAAGGCGCTCGGCTCCCTTTGGGAGTCGGTAGGCTGCGAAGTGGGTGAGACAGAGAGCTCAAGCGTGGCCCTGAGGCCTCTCGCTCTGCTGTCGGGGGATGAGATGGGCAGAGGTTTTCTGAGGGGATGAAAGGAAGGTAAGAGGAGGGGGAGGCTTTTGTTGGAGGATACCGGGCTCCCTTTTGGACGCGTCGGTTTTGAGAAGCCTTCGGACATCCTGAGAGGTGCGTCCAGCAGACAGTTAGAGAAAGCAGCGTGGAGTCAGGGGCAGGGTGACGTCAGTCGTACGCACTCCGAAGCCCTGGGCATCCGGGGGGCGAGTCGAATCGTAGGAGAGCGCATGAGCTTGCTCTGAGACCCGAGGGGTTCCTGTTCCCTGAAGACCGTGCCTTCGGGAACAGAACCCTTTGAGAAGTGGTCGGGAGGAGAAGCCGCAGAGGAAAGTGAGACAGAGGGGTCTGAGGTTAGGAAGGGCACCTGGGGAGGGGGCCATCCCCCAGAGAAAGAGGGTGGAGAGAACTTGCAGAGACTGAAGACGTGGGCAGCATTCCTCAGACACCACAGGGAGTTTAGGAAGACGAAGGAACCGAAGGGCGTGCCCTGGCCTCTTGCCAGGACGGGACGGCGACGAGATTTGGGGAGTCTTTCGAGGAGCCGGTGAGAGACGAGGCGATGACTGGATGGCTGACGAGGAGAGGAGTCGAGGTCTTTTGGCAGCAGCTTAGCCGTGAAAGGTAGAGAGAGAAGGCGGTGGTGGAGGAGCAGAAAGGAGAGGTGTGGATGCCGGGAGAGACTTGGGTGTGCTCAGCGGCTTAAGGAAAGAGACGGGCCGAAGAGAAAGCAGCTGGCAAACTGAGGGAACGAGATCTTTGGGGGAGGCTGAGCAGATGGTTCCCAGGGCACCCCACGTGGAGCCGGGCCCCTGGAACTGCCAAGCTGAATCCCTCTTCCTGGAAAACCAAAGGGAAAGGGGAGGGGTGGGTGGAGAGAAATAGAGGGACGTTCAAACGGGGGTGGGGGGGTGCGGGAAACGGAGAGTTCTTGACTAGCTGGCCTCTGATCTCTTCGGGTCCCGAACGGTATGAGGACGATCCCGCTTGAGGCAGGCGATGGAGATTTGGAGGGGCTGTTGAGGAAACGGGGCGGGGGGAGGGCGTTGACCACGGCCCTCTGATGGGCTTGGGGGCGGAAGCGGCTTCCATGCCCATCGCGAGGCGCCGGTTCAGTCAGTCGGTGTCCATCCGGACCACAGACCACAGACCCCTGCTTTGGAAAACAACAAGATGCAGTTCGTAAACCCTTGCAAAGATCTCTGAGGTCAGGTGACTGGCTTTGCAACCAAAAGCGAGTCAGGGAATAAGACCCTCCCCTGCTTAGGAGTTTTCTTTCCTGTCTGTCCCAGAGGCCAGAGAGCACCCGAGGGCGGTTTCCCAGGCAGCGGAAAGAGGAGGAGGACCAAGCCGAGCCGGGGGAAACCAAGCTTTCCTCCTGAAGTTTGGATGCCTGCCCCTTGCACGTTGGTGCCCTTCCCCTTTCTTCCTACTGTCCCGGGAGTGGGCGCCCTCGCGCGCTTTCTGATTCTGCAGCACTAAGGCAAGTTAGGTTCCCGCTCCCCGAGGGAAAGCTCAATAAACGCCCCCCTCCCCCCACCCCCGCCCTTCCCACCCCCCCACCCCCCACCCGCCCGCAACCCCCCCACCTCCAAGACCCAACCCCCACCCCCCACCCCACGCCCCCCAGCTCCTCGGAGACGGTGACAGCGTGGCAAACAGAATCGGAAGCGTCCTTGGCCCACAGCCTGCGATCCCACTGCTCTCCAGAGAAGTGACATCCGTCCGCTTTAAGCTGGGTGACCACCTGCAGCGACACCCTTTTGAAAGCGTGAGCCATAGCTATTTCTTTGAAAGCTCCAGTAAAGCCGCAGAGAAACCTGTGACCTTTAGCACAAGGCCACTTCGTGCTAAGGAACCCACAGCGGGGGACCGGCTTTCCTGAAAGCGCCGTCGTCTCCTCTGCGGCTTGGGGAGCCTCTAGGGCTTGGACAGGCCTTGGAGCAGCCCGGCAGCACTCTTGGCGGGTGGCAGCAGCCAAGGTGTGCCCCTGGGCACGACGTCGGTCACGGCGTCTAAGAGAAGGTGCCCAGACCCTCCGGTTCCGGGGCCGGGTGGGTCGATGAGAGACACGGCTGGGGAGCAGGGATTCCCGTCCGATCTTCTGGGGGTGGCTGCGAGGGCGGGTCTCAGAAGAGCTGGCACGTTCTTAGCCAGTCTCTTCCTGGCGGGTGCTTCGGGACGCTTCCTGGGCTGAGCGGGGAGCTGTCGTGGGGGAGAAGCTCCCCGAGACTCAGCTTCTAGAAAATTCACCCAAAGCTCCGAGAAGGAACTCTTGAGCTCGGATTGCTGGCTGGGTCTCCGAGGCGTGTCGGGGGCACTGCGGGATCCGAGCCGCCCGGTCACCCATCCGGTAAGGCCGCCCTGCTCTTCCTGCAGCAACTGCTCCATTGCCTCCCTTTCCACACCCAGGGTGCTTCCCATCCGTCGGAAGGCTTCCCGGCGTTCGTGTCTGGCGCTTTGCAAGGCGTCCGTGAAGAGCTTTCTCAGGAGGGCCTTGTCTGCTTTTCCTTCCAGGCTGCTCACTAAGTCGGTCCACTTCTTTTGGACGTCCTCCAGCACTTCCTGTCGGGCCTCGTCTTGTCGCTGCAGTTCTCCGATCTGCTCCTCCTGCAGGCGCGAGGCGGCTTGCGCTCTCTCCAGCCGTCCCTGCAGCGACCTCAGCTTCCCTTCCAGACCGTCTGCCTTTTGCATCCATTCGGCCAGGACCACCTTCAGGTTGGCCAGGGCTCCGGCGTGCTGCTTCTCTGCTTCCCGGGAGGCGGACAGCTGGAGGGCAGTCTCCTCTTTCTGCTGGGTGACCGCAGTCAGTTGCTCCTGCAGGGACCCGAGCCGGGCAGCGGCCCGCTGGCTCGCCTTCTGCATGGCGCGGGAAGATGACAGGAGCCTCTCCTCTAGCGCCGTGACTTTCCTCCTGAGTTGAGCCGCTCTGTCTCCTGCCAGCCGCGCTGCCCGGAGATGCGCGTCTTGGCATTCTGAAGCCTGCGTCCGAGACCTCCCCAGCTCCTGGCCTAAGCGCGCTTCCTTGTCCCGCAAAAGGCGAACCTCCTCCCGCAGGGCGCAGTTTTCCACTCGTTCCTGTCTCAGCGCCAGCGCCGCCTCATCTCTCTCGTGCTGAAAGAGAATGCTCTTTTCCTGCATGGAGGTCACTGCATTGAGAAGCTGGCCTAATTCCCCAGCCCGGCCCTGTTCTTTTTCTCTCAGGAGGCACTCAAAAGCCAGAGCCGCCTTCTTCACGGAGACGCATTCGAATTCCTTCTCCCTCAGCGTCACAGAGAGGCGCATGTTCGTCTCTTGTAAGGCTTGGTTTTCGGCGTCCTTCTCCCTGGACCTTTCCAGCAGTTTTGCATTTTCCTGTTTGACTTGGCACGCATCCGCCTCCAGATGGCCTATCCTCTCCTTCAGGTTTGTCACCGCCTGCCTCAAAAGTTCGTTTTCGCTCGCTTGGGTCGTGAGGTCTTCCCTCAGAGAAAGGAATTCCTCCCTCTGCGCCTCGATTAAGAGCTCTTTGTCCTCCAGCGTGTTCTGCAAAGCCTCTTGTTTCTCCTTGAGCCGCTGAATTTCGGAATCCGTCTGTGCCTGCCGTTCCCTCTCCAGTTCCGAGGTGGCGGCCATCGCCTCGGACAGTCTCTGAGTCTCCTCCTGGAGGCTTCTGATGGCTGCGTCTTTTTCCTCCGTGGCTCGCCTTAAGGCTTCCATCTCTGCTGGCGGCCCTTTCGAAGGCTCGCCCAGCGCCTCGGACTTAATTGCCTCCTGAGAGCCGGCTGCCTCGCAAGTCCGCGACGATGCGGCGGGCGGCTGTGGTGACGTGAGGTCGGGTGGACCCAAGAGAACCTCCTCGGCATTGCAGAGCTGCTCTAGGCCGAGCTGCATCTGTGCCAGTCTCTTCCCCAAGAGCCGGAGTTGGGTCGCATCCCCTTGAGAACGGGGCAACGGGGCGGCAGGGTGCATCTGTCGCCGAGACTTCTCCTCGCTGTCCACTAAGGCCCGTGCCTCGAGTGGTGGGAGTTCCTTCTGAAGTTGGGATGACTCCCGCTGCAGATTGTGCACCTCGGTCAGCACCAGCCGCTGCCACTCCTCCAGCACGTTGACCCGCTGCTTCAACGTGTCCCGTTCCCGGAGAAGCTCCTCCAACTGGTTCGCGTCCACGCCCCGAACCTCATGGCCAGCGTCGGACGTTTGCCAGATGGTCAGTAAAGTCTGGCATTTCTGGCTCAAGGCACCGATTTCAATGTCTTTGGCTCGGACGAGGCGTGATAAGTGCCGGATCGCTTCTCGAAACATGTCCTCCCCGCCGCCGTCAGCTCGAGGGCGCCGTGTCTGATTTTCGCCTCGCAGCTTCCCGAGCTCTGCTTCTTTGGCCACCAGCAGGTCCATCATTGCGTGATACGCCCTTTTCAGCTGGCTGTTTTCCCTCACCTTCTCGTCGAAAACGGCCAACACTCGTTCCCTTTCCAAAGCATAGGCTTGCAGTTGCTGCTGGAGGCCCCCCGCATCCTGGACGGAGGCAGCCGAAGCTAGGCGAGCGGGGAGGCCCTGGCTCTCCCAGTCTTGCGGCTGGATCGTCTGAGTTCGTGGCCCGGTCTCATCTTCGTCCGGCTCATCAAGCCGCTCGGTCAGAGGGGTCGTCTTTTCGGTCCCAAGTTTCAGTGCCTTCCTCTGCTTTTGCTCTTCAGTGGTCCTTGGAGGATGCTGGGTTTCCTCCTCCAGGTGACCTTCGATCCCTTCCAGTGGAGACACCTCAGATTCTAGTTGTGTCACGGCGTCGAGGGTGTTCGGGTCAACCACTGGAGCGGCTCGAGCCCGTTGTTGTCTCTGTGGCTCCAGTTCTTCCCTCAGGTGACTGCCTTCTTCTTGCAGGGAGGCGAGCCTCGTGTCTCCTTCCTCGAGGGTTTCCTGCAGCGTTGCGGTGTCTCTCCGAGCTGGAGTTGCCGGTCTCTCCTGCTCGGGTGGTCCGGTCGCCTGAATGGCTTCCGTCTCCTTTCTCCCCGAGTCGGGGAAGTCTGGCAGCTTTGGCGTCCCCTTCCTCAGCACACCTCTGGTGGAGTCAGAGAGGTGTGCGGGGAGGGAAGCCACACTGCCGCCCACTCGCCCCAGGGAATGGCCTAAGCCGGAGCCGAGGCCGAGGCCGAGGCGGCCAAACCAGGAGGCCATCGCTGCGGGTCACAGCACTGACCTGGTGCGCTCCGCGAAGAGCGTCCAGCCCAGTCGGACAGTCCCGCCAAGTGTCAGGGCCCCGGCGGCTGCGCGAGGCTAAGAGTCAAATCACAGCCAGGCGCTGCTAGGCGACGGCGGGCCGGCGGCCTGGGGGCGGGGCCTGGGCGGGGCCGGGGCGGGGCCTGGGCGGGGCGCGGGCTCCAACCGTTGGGCTCGGGCTCCTGGAGGGGAGGGGCGGGGCTGCCCGCAACCTCGAGGCCTGCCGCCCGGCCCTCACCCATGGCCACCTCCTGGCCCGCGTGCCCCGCTCCGCCCCCCACCCAGCCCCCACCGCCAGCCCCGTGGGCCTCCGCTCAACCCCAGGGCTTCCCACCGCGGCGGTGGGCCCCCCTCTCCCTCTGCTTCAGTGCCGCCCCCGGGGGCCAGGCGGCCCTCCTGCCCCCTGGGGCCGCCCGCCAAGACCGCCGCGCTGAAGGCCGCCATCCCCACACCACCGCCACCTGTGCGCGTGGCAGCGCGTGTGGGCAGGAAGGACCCCAGGGCTCTGACTGCCGCCGAGCGCCTCCCACGCTCCCTCCTGTCCTGCGGCCGGGGCTTTTCCCAGCCGGCTTGGAGAACACTCGGAGGGCCAAGGTAGGTGGGGACCCGCCTCCACCTGCAGAGTTCCGACGAGTGTCTTCGGACACACGTCGGCCCCCTGCGCGGAAGCACGACCCTCCTGAGCACCCTGACCATTGCCATCCCCCACACAGTCGCCGGGGTCCTTGCCCCGCCGCCTCGCCCCCCACTTCCTGCGGCCCTGCCTGGAGAAGCGGTCCCCGGGAGGAGTCTGGGGGCTCTCGGGCGCCACAGGCGGGGTGTGGCACACCGCGTGCACGCTGTGCGCCCGCTTCTGTCAGCGTGGGGCGGGCTCTGGTCGTGGAAGGGAGTCTTCCCCATGCGTCGAGCGGGCGGTGGAGCGGGGAAAGGACCCAGAGGTGCTCGTGGAGCGCGCGGCCCCCAGCCCCGCTGAGCCCGGCGGAACGGCGTCCCCGGGGCCCGACTCGGGGCCGGCGGCCGAGGCCCGGCTGCGCGCCGCGCCCTGGGCCTGCCGTGCGCTCCTGCCTGGGCGCGGGGCGCGGGGCGCGGGGGCGGTGCGGCTGGCCCCGCGGGCCTGGGGACCCGCCGCCGCAGCGACCAGAAAGTCCCGGTCAGCCTGCCCCGAGCTCCGCGGGCCTGGGAGCCGGGCGCCGCCGCCGCCGCCGCCGCCGCCGCCGGCTCGGCAGTGTCGCGCGGGAGCAGCCGCCAGGCCGTCCCGGTGCGCGCGCCAGGAGCCCCGCAGGCCGGGGGAGCCGCCGCCGGCGCCGGCGCCGCCGCCGCCGCCGCCGCCAGGAAGTGGCCGTTGCACTGCGGGAGGCCGCGGGCTCACCAGAGCATGGGCAGGTGAGGGCCCCTGGCGGCCCCCTCCCTCCGTGCACCCGTCGGGGTCTCCACCGCCCGGGCCCCGCCCCCGGGAGCAGGGACCTGCGCCTTCTCCTGTCCTGCCGGCGACCCTGGCGCCCGTGCTGGCTGCCTGGGGCCACCACTCCCATCCCTGGGGCGCGTGCCCCTGCTGTGGGACACTCCCGCCAAGTGTCAGGGCCCAGGTGGCTGCGCCAGGCTAAGAGGGAAATGACAGCCAGGCGTTACCAGGCAACGGCGGGCTGGCGGGCTGGGGGCGTGACCAGGGGCGGGGCCTGGGCGGGTCGCGGTCTCCAACCGCGGGGCTGGGGTGAGGAGGGGAGGGGAGGGGCTGCCCGCAACCGCGAGGCCTGCGGCCAGGCCCTCACCCATGGCCACCTCCTGACCCGCGTGCCCCGCTCCCCGCCCCCCCGCACCGCCAGCCCCGTGGGCCTCCGCTCATCCCCAGGGCTTCCCACCACGGCGGTGGGCCCCCCTCTCCCTCTGCTTCAGTGCCGCCCCCGGGACCGGCATCCCCACACCACCACCACCACCACCTGTGCGCGTGGCAGCGCGTGTGGGCAGAAAGGACCCCAGGGCTCTGACTGCCGCCGAGCGCCTCCCACGCTCCCTCCTGTCCTGCGGCCGGGCTTTTCCCAGCCGGCTTGGAGAACACTCAGAGGGCCAAGGGAGGTGGGGACCCGCCTCCACCTGCAGAGTTCCGACGAGTGGGTTTGGACACACGTCGGCCCCCTGCGTGGAAGCACGACCCTCCTGAGCACTCTGACCATTGCCATCCCCCACACAGTCGCCGGGGTCCTTGCCCCGCCGCCTCGCCCCCCTCTTCCTGCGGCCCTGCCTGGAGAAGCGGTCCCCGGGAGGAGTCTGGGGGCTCTCGGGCGCCACAGGCGGGGTGTGGCACACCGCGTGCACGCTGTGCGCCCGCTTCTGTCAGCGCGGGGCGGACTCTCGCAGGGAAGGGAGTCTTCCCCATGCGTCGAGCGGGCGGTGGAGCGGGGAAGGGACCCAGAGGTGCTCGTGGAGCGCGCGGCCCCCAGCCCCGCTGAGCCCGGCGGAACGTGGTCCTCGGGGCCCGACTCGGGGCCGGCGGCCGAGGCCCGGCTGCGCGCCGCGCCCTGGGCCTGCCGTGCGCTCCTGCCTGGGCGCGGGGCGCGGGGCGCGGGGGCGGTGCGGCTGGCCCCGCGGGCCTGGGGACCCGCCGCCGCAGCGACCAGAAAGTCCCGCTCAGCCTGCCCCGAGCTCCGCGGGCCTGGGAGCCGGGCGCCGCCGCCGCCGCCGCCGCCGCCGCCGGCTCGGCAGTGTTGCGCGGGAGCAGCCGCCAGGCCGTCCCGGTGCGCGCGCCAGGAGCCCCGCAGGCCGGGGGAGCCGCCGCCGGCGCCGGCGCCGCCGCCGCCGCCGCCGCCAGGAAGTGGCCGTTGCACTGCGGGAGGCCGCGGGCTCACCAGAGCATGGGCAGGTGAGGGCCCCTGGCGGCCCCCTCCCTCCGTGCACCCGTCGGGGTCTCCACCGCCCGGGCCCCGCCCCCGGGAGCAGGGACCTGCGCCTTCTCCTGTCCTGCCGGCGACCCTGGCGCCCGTGCTGGCTGCCTGGGGCCACCACTCCCATCCCTGGGGCGCGTGCCCCTGCTGTGGGACACTCCCGCCAAGTGTCAGGGCCCAGGTGGCTGCGCCAGGCTAAGAGGGAAATGACAGCCAGGCGTTACCAGGCAACGGCGGGCTGGCGGGCTGGGGGCGTGACCAGGGGCGGGGCCTGGGCGGGTCGCGGTCTCCAACCGCGGGGCTGGGGTGAGGAGGGGAGGGGAGGGGCTGCCCGCAACCGCGAGGCCTGCGGCCAGGCCCTCACCCATGGCCACCTCCTGACCCGCGTGCCCCGCTCCCCGCCCCCCCGCACCGCCAGCCCCGTGGGCCTCCGCTCATCCCCAGGGCTTCCCACCACGGCGGTGGGCCCCCCTCTCCCTCTGCTTCAGTGCCGCCCCCGGGACCGGCATCCCCACACCACCACCACCACCACCTGTGCGCGTGGCAGCGCGTGTGGGCAGAAAGGACCCCAGGGCTCTGACTGCCGTCGAGCGCCTCCCACGCTCCCTCCTGTCCTGCGGCCGGGCTTTTCCCAGCCGGCTTGGAGAACACTCAGAGGGCCAAGGGAGGTGGGGACCCG
This sequence comes from Equus asinus, assembly GCF_041296235.1. NCBI lineage: Eukaryota > Metazoa > Chordata > Mammalia > Perissodactyla > Equidae > Equus > Equus asinus. Next base: position 28,222 of record NW_027225527.1, read on the forward strand.
CCTCCACCTGCAGAGTTCCGACGAGTGGGTTTGGACACACGTCGGCCCCCTGCGTGGAAGCACGACCCTCCTGAGCACTCTGACCATTGCCATCCCCCACACAGTCGCCGGGGTCCTTGCCCCGCCGCCTCGCCCCCCTCTTCCTGCGGCCCTGCCTGGAGAAGCGGTCCCCGGGAGGAGTCTGGGGGCTCTCGGGCGCCACAGGCGGGGTGTGGCACACCGCGTGCACGCTGTGCGCCCGCTTCTGTCAGCGCGGGGCGGACTCTCGCAGGGAAGGGAGTCTTCCCCATGCGTCGAGCGGGCGGTGGAGCGGGGAAGGGACCCAGAGGTGCTCGTGGAGCGCGCGGCCCCCAGCCCCGCTGAGCCCGGCGGAACGTGGTCCTCGGGGCCCGACTCGGGGCCGGCGGCCGAGGCCCGGCTGCGCGCCGCGCCCTGGGCCTGCCGTGCGCTCCTGCCCCGGCGCGGGGCGCGGGGCGCGGGGGCGGCGCGGCTGGCCCCGCGGGCCTGGGAACCCGCCGCCGCAGCGGCCAGAAAGTCCCGCTCAGCCTGCCCCGAGCTCCGCGGGCCTGGGAGCCGGTCGCCGCCGCCGCCGCCTCGACTGGGCCGCGCGGGAGCAGCCGCCAGGCCGTCCTGGTGCGCGCGCCACGAGCCACGCAGGCCGGGGGAGCCGCCGCCGGCGCCGCCAGGTAGTGGCCGTTGCACTGCGGGAGGCCGCGGGCCCACCAGAGCATGGGCAGGTGAGGGCCCCGGGCGGCCGCCTCCCTCCGTGCACCCGTCGGGGTCTCCACCGCCCGGGCCCCGCCCCCGGGAGCAGGGACCTGCGCCTTCTCCTGTCCTGCCGGCGACCCTGGCGCCCGTGCTGGCTGCCTGGGGCCACGACTCCCATCCCTGGGGCGCGCGCCTTTGCACCTGCGACGACGGCGGCGCTGGGGTGGGGGGCGCGGCGCGGGCCGCGGCGGGGTGGCGGGTGCTGGGACCGGATTCTCAGCCTTGGGCTCCAGCGGGGCGGGGTGGGGGGGCGAGGAAGGAGTGACGTGGGGTGGTCGTGGGGGCAGGGCGCGCCGCGCAGACCCTTGAGGTCCAAGTGCAGACAGAGGAAATCAGTAAAGGGGCTTCCAGCCGGTGGGATCCCCTCGGTGCGTGCGTTTCCCTTGGGCCTTCAGGGAAGCGGGAGGCGCTGCTGCCTCCAGCCCAGGGCGAGGAGGAAGTAGCGGTGCCAGTTGTTGACCCCGCGAAATTTGGAATCGGGAGCAGGATGCAGGCGCCGGGCGCCAGTGAAAGGAAAAAGGGTTCTCCCGATCCTCTTGCTCCCTTTGGCTTTGGCAGCAGCTGCTTCTCCGTGTTGCTTTGGTCCTGCTGCCGTGCTCTTCCGGCGCTGAGTGTGAAATGCCCCAGGAAGCGGGGCGGGGAGGAGGTCGAGGATGGAAGAAGGCGAGCCGGCATGGGTGGGGGGAGCAGGCGGTGCAGGAAAGGTGATCCACCTTTCCTTGCTCTCCGCTTGCTGCCTTCCCCTGAGCCTTGGACTTCCACCCCTTCCGCCTCCGCCTGTCCTCCCGTCCTCCCGTCCAACCTCTCTCTCATCTGAGTCCTGCCAAGAAGAGGCAGGTCGAACACTTGCGGTGTGCACTGGATTGAAGGAATTACCCTGCTACGATTAGGCTCGATGAGCTTGAAGTCCTTTGAGTCAGAACCTGTTTGGGGTCTGCAGAGAGTCGCGCGTGGCGGGAGGGTGGCCCGCGTGTGGGTGAGGAGCAGGGAGGAAGGCTGCAGGGGCGAGGCCTTGGAGATTCTGCTCCAGTTTGGCCTGCAGGCAGTGGAGAACCCTGGATTCCTTTCAAGCAGGGAAGCGATGGGACCACACACAAACTCAGGTCCGGGTACCCGATTTCGCAGCCAAGCCAATCAGTGAGACGTCAGGGTTGCAGCAAGGAAAGAGGTTTATGATCAAGAGGCGGCCAGACAAGGAGGTGGGAGTAAAACTCAAACCCGCCTCCTCAAAGGGAAAACAAAACGTTGGGGCGTTTATCTGGGGTTCGGGGTAGGGGTGGGACCAGGAGAGCGCTGGGGGTGAAGCTTGAAGAGTCCTCTGCTCAGGTGCGACTGTCACTGGTATTTCTTCGTGGGTCACAAGTGCGAAGTCAGTGGGGTTCGACGTGTTGCACGCCGAGGATCTCTGTCCGTGACGCGGAAAGTGGGCGATCCCTCATTTCAGCTGGTCCAAGCCTCTGCACGATGTCCGCTCGGGCGGGGGCCGGGGGGGGGGGGGGGCTGCCATCAAGCTGCTCTCTGATCTGCCGTCTTCCTGTTGTTCTGCAAAACAACCTCAGAAACTTTGGTTACTTTCTTGCCCACGTCCAGCCCTGTGGGGGCCGGGCACCGTGGTGTCGGTAACGGCAGGGTTTTCCTCTTGGGTCACCCTCCCAACAGTGTGGAGGATGGGTTCAAGCGGGGAGGTGGGGGGGGGTGCTGTGCCAGGAGGCCAGCCGGCAAGATCAGTAAGGAGTCTACCGGGCTGGTTGCGTGCAAGAGACAGGAAGGCATGCGGCAGAGCAGCGGGGACGGCAAACACGGGAAGGCGCTCGGCTCCCTTTGGGAGTCGGTAGGCTGCGAAGTGGGTGAGACAGAGAGCTCAAGCGTGGCCCTGAGGCCTCTCGCTCTGCTGTCGGGGGATGAGATGGGCAGAGGTTTTCTGAGGGGATGAAAGGAAGGTAAGAGGAGGGGGAGGCTTTTGTTGGAGGATACCGGGCTCCCTTTTGGACGCGTCGGTTTTGAGAAGCCTTCGGACATCCTGAGAGGTGCGTCCAGCAGACAGTTAGAGAAAGCAGCGTGGAGTCAGGGGCAGGGTGACGTCAGTCGTACGCACTCCGAAGCCCTGGGCATCCGGGGGGCGAGTCGAATCGTAGGAGAGCGCATGAGCTTGCTCTGAGACCCGAGGGGTTCCTGTTCCCTGAAGACCGTGCCTTCGGGAACAGAACCCTTTGAGAAGTGGTCGGGAGGAGAAGCCGCAGAGGAAAGTGAGACAGAGGGGTCTGAGGTTAGGAAGGGCACCTGGGGAGGGGGCCATCCCCCAGAGAAAGAGGGTGGAGAGAACTTGCAGAGACTGAAGACGTGGGCAGCATTCCTCAGACACCACAGGGAGTTTAGGAAGACGAAGGAACCGAAGGGCGTGCCCTGGCCTCTTGCCAGGACGGGACGGCGACGAGATTTGGGGAGTCTTTCGAGGAGCCGGTGAGAGACGAGGCGATGACTGGATGGCTGACGAGGAGAGGAGTCGAGGTCTTTTGGCAGCAGCTTAGCCGTGAAAGGTAGAGAGAGAAGGCGGTGGTGGAGGAGCAGAAAGGAGAGGTGTGGATGCCGGGAGAGACTTGGGTGTGCTCAGCGGCTTAAGGAAAGAGACGGGCCGAAGAGAAAGCAGCTGGCAAACTGAGGGAACGAGATCTTTGGGGGAGGCTGAGCAGATGGTTCCCAGGGCACCCCACGTGGAGCCGGGCCCCTGGAACTGCCAAGCTGAATCCCTCTTCCTGGAAAACCAAAGGGAAAGGGGAGGGGTGGGTGGAGAGAAATAGAGGGACGTTCAAACGGGGGTGGGGGGGTGCGGGAAACGGAGAGTTCTTGACTAGCTGGCCTCTGATCTCTTCGGGTCCCGAACGGTATGAGGACGATCCCGCTTGAGGCAGGCGATGGAGATTTGGAGGGGCTGTTGAGGAAACGGGGCGGGGGGAGGGCGTTGACCACGGCCCTCTGATGGGCTTGGGGGCGGAAGCGGCTTCCATGCCCATCGCGAGGCGCCGGTTCAGTCAGTCGGTGTCCATCCGGACCACAGACCACAGACCCCTGCTTTGGAAAACAACAAGATGCAGTTCGTAAACCCTTGCAAAGATCTCTGAGGTCAGGTGACTGGCTTTGCAACCAAAAGCGAGTCAGGGAATAAGACCCTCCCCTGCTTAGGAGTTTTCTTTCCTGTCTGTCCCAGAGGCCAGAGAGCACCCGAGGGCGGTTTCCCAGGCAGCGGAAAGAGGAGGAGGACCAAGCCGAGCCGGGGGAAACCAAGCTTTCCTCCTGAAGTTTGGATGCCTGCCCCTTGCACGTTGGTGCCCTTCCCCTTTCTTCCTACTGTCCCGGGAGTGGGCGCCCTCGCGCGCTTTCTGATTCTGCAGCACTAAGGCAAGTTAGGTTCCCGCTCCCCGAGGGAAAGCTCAATAAACGCCCCCCTCCCCCCACCCCCGCCCTTCCCACCCCCCCACCCCCCACCCGCCCGCAACCCCCCCACCTCCCAGACCCAACCCCCACCCCCCACCCCACGCCCCCCAGCTCCTCGGAGACGGTGACAGCGTGGCAAACAGAATCGGAAGCGTCCTTGGCCCACAGCCTGCGATCCCACTGCTCTCCAGAGAAGTGACATCCGTCCGCTTTAAGCTGGGTGACCACCTGCAGCGACACCCTTTTGAAAGCGTGAGCCATAGCTATTTCTTTGAAAGCTCCAGTAAAGCCGCAGAGAAACCTGTGACCTTTAGCACAAGGCCACTTCGTGCTAAGGAACCCACAGCGGGGGACCGGCTTTCCTGAAAGCGCCGTCGTCTCCTCTGCGGCTTGGGGAGCCTCTAGGGCTTGGACAGGCCTTGGAGCAGCCCGGCAGCACTCTTGGCGGGTGGCAGCAGCCAAGGTGTGCCCCTGGGCACGACGTCGGTCACGGCGTCTAAGAGAAGGTGCCCAGACCCTCCGGTTCCGGGGCCGGGTGGGTCGATGAGAGACACGGCTGGGGAGCAGGGATTCCCGTCCGATCTTCTGGGGGTGGCTGCGAGGGCGGGTCTCAGAAGAGCTGGCACGTTCTTAGCCAGTCTCTTCCTGGCGGGTGCTTCGGGACGCTTCCTGGGCTGAGCGGGGAGCTGTCGTGGGGGAGAAGCTCCCCGAGACTCAGCTTCTAGAAAATTCACCCAAAGCTCCGAGAAGGAACTCTTGAGCTCGGATTGCTGGCTGGGTCTCCGAGGCGTGTCGGGGGCACTGCGGGATCCGAGCCGCCCGGTCACCCATCCGGTAAGGCCGCCCTGCTCTTCCTGCAGCAACTGCTCCATTGCCTCCCTTTCCACACCCAGGGTGCTTCCCATCCGTCGGAAGGCTTCCCGGCGTTCGTGTCTGGCGCTTTGCAAGGCGTCCGTGAAGAGCTTTCTCAGGAGGGCCTTGTCTGCTTTTCCTTCCAGGCTGCTCACTAAGTCGGTCCACTTCTTTTGGACGTCCTCCAGCACTTCCTGTCGGGCCTCGTCTTGTCGCTGCAGTTCTCCGATCTGCTCCTCCTGCAGGCGCGAGGCGGCTTGCGCTCTCTCCAGCCGTCCCTGCAGCGACCTCAGCTTCCCTTCCAGACCGTCTGCCTTTTGCATCCATTCGGCCAGGACCACCTTCAGGTTGGCCAGGGCTCCGGCGTGCTGCTTCTCTGCTTCCCGGGAGGCGGACAGCTGGAGGGCAGTCTCCTCTTTCTGCTGGGTGACCGCAGTCAGTTGCTCCTGCAGGGACCCGAGCCGGGCAGCGGCCCGCTGGCTCGCCTTCTGCATGGCGCGGGAAGATGACAGGAGCCTCTCCTCTAGCGCCGTGACTTTCCTCCTGAGTTGAGCCGCTCTGTCTCCTGCCAGCCGCGCTGCCCGGAGATGCGCGTCTTGGCATTCTGAAGCCTGCGTCCGAGACCTCCCCAGCTCCTGGCCTAAGCGCGCTTCCTTGTCCCGCAAAAGGCGAACCTCCTCCCGCAGGGCGCAGTTTTCCACTCGTTCCTGTCTCAGCGCCAGCGCCGCCTCATCTCTCTCGTGCTGAAAGAGAATGCTCTTTTCCTGCATGGAGGTCACTGCATTGAGAAGCTGGCCTAATTCCCCAGCCCGGCCCTGTTCTTTTTCTCTCAGGAGGCACTCAAAAGCCAGAGCCGCCTTCTTCACGGAGACGCATTCGAATTCCTTCTCCCTCAGCGTCACAGAGAGGCGCATGTTCGTCTCTTGTAAGGCTTGGTTTTCGGCGTCCTTCTCCCTGGACCTTTCCAGCAGTTTTGCATTTTCCTGTTTGACTTGGCACGCATCCGCCTCCAGATGGCCTATCCTCTCCTTCAGGTTTGTCACCGCCTGCCTCAAAAGTTCGTTTTCGCTCGCTTGGGTCGTGAGGTCTTCCCTCAGAGAAAGGAATTCCTCCCTCTGCGCCTCGATTAAGAGCTCTTTGTCCTCCAGCGTGTTCTGCAAAGCCTCTTGTTTCTCCTTGAGCCGCTGAATTTCGGAATCCGTCTGTGCCTGCCGTTCCCTCTCCAGTTCCGAGGTGGCGGCCATCGCCTCGGACAGTCTCTGAGTCTCCTCCTGGAGGCTTCTGATGGCTGCGTCTTTTTCCTCCGTGGCTCGCCTTAAGGCTTCCATCTCTGCTGGCGGCCCTTTCGAAGGCTCGCCCAGCGCCTCGGACTTAATTGCCTCCTGAGAGCCGGCTGCCTCGCAAGTCCGCGACGATGCGGCGGGCGGCTGTGGTGACGTGAGGTCGGGTGGACCCAAGAGAACCTCCTCGGCATTGCAGAGCTGCTCTAGGCCGAGCTGCATCTGTGCCAGTCTCTTCCCCAAGAGCCGGAGTTGGGTCGCATCCCCTTGAGAACGGGGCAACGGGGCGGCAGGGTGCATCTGTCGCCGAGACTTCTCCTCGCTGTCCACTAAGGCCCGTGCCTCGAGTGGTGGGAGTTCCTTCTGAAGTTGGGATGACTCCCGCTGCAGATTGTGCACCTCGGTCAGCACCAGCCGCTGCCACTCCTCCAGCACGTTGACCCGCTGCTTCAACGTGTCCCGTTCCCGGAGAAGCTCCTCCAACTGGTTCGCGTCCACGCCCCGAACCTCATGGCCAGCGTCGGACGTTTGCCAGATGGTCAGTAAAGTCTGGCATTTCTGGCTCAAGGCACCGATTTCAATGTCTTTGGCTCGGACGAGGCGTGATAAGTGCCGGATCGCTTCTCGAAACATGTCCTCCCCGCCGCCGTCAGCTCGAGGGCGCCGTGTCTGATTTTCGCCTCGCAGCTTCCCGAGCTCTGCTTCTTTGGCCACCAGCAGGTCCATCATTGCGTGATACGCCCTTTTCAGCTGGCTGTTTTCCCTCACCTTCTCGTCGAAAACGGCCAACACTCGTTCCCTTTCCAAAGCATAGGCTTGCAGTTGCTGCTGGAGGCCCCCCGCATCCTGGACGGAGGCAGCCGAAGCTAGGCGAGCGGGGAGGCCCTGGCTCTCCCAGTCTTGCGGCTGGATCGTCTGAGTTCGTGGCCCGGTCTCATCTTCGTCCGGCTCATCAAGCCGCTCGGTCAGAGGGGTCGTCTTTTCGGTCCCAAGTTTCAGTGCCTTCCTCTGCTTTTGCTCTTCAGTGGTCCTTGGAGGATGCTGGGTTTCCTCCTCCAGGTGACCTTCGATCCCTTCCAGTGGAGACACCTCAGATTCTAGTTGTGTCACGGCGTCGAGGGTGTTCGGGTCAACCACTGGAGCGGCTCGAGCCCGTTGTTGTCTCTGTGGCTCCAGTTCTTCCCTCAGGTGACTGCCTTCTTCTTGCAGGGAGGCGAGCCTCGTGTCTCCTTCCTCGAGGGTTTCCTGCAGCGTTGCGGTGTCTCTCCGAGCTGGAGTTGCCGGTCTCTCCTGCTCGGGTGGTCCGGTCGCCTGAATGGCTTCCGTCTCCTTTCTCCCCGAGTCGGGGAAGTCTGGCAGCTTTGGCGTCCCCTTCCTCAGCACACCTCTGGTGGAGTCAGAGAGGTGTGCGGGGAGGGAAGCCACACTGCCGCCCACTCGCCCCAGGGAATGGCCTAAGCCGGAGCCGAGGCCGAGGCCGAGGCCGAGGCGGCCAAACCAGGAGGCCATCGCTGCGGGTCACAGCACTGACCTGGTGTGCTCCGCGAAGAGCGTCCAGCCCAGTCGGACAGTCCCGCCAAGTGTCAGGGCCCCGGCGGCTGCGCGAGGCTAAGAGTCAAATCACAGCCAGGCGCTGCTAGGCGACGGCGGGCCGGCGGCCTGGGGGCGGGGCCTGGGCGGGGCCGGGGCGGGGCCTGGGCGGGGCGCGGGCTCCAACCGTTGGGCTCGGGCTCCTGGAGGGGAGGGGCGGGGCTGCCCGCAACCGCGAGGCCTGCCGCCCGGCCCTCACCCATGGCCACCTCCTGGCCCGCGTGCCCCGCTCCGCCCCCCACCCAGCCCCCACCGCCAGCCCCGTGGGCCTCCGCTCAACCCCAGGGCTTCCCACCGCGGCGGTGGGCCCCCCTCTCCCTCTGCTTCAGTGCCGCCCCCGGGGGCCAGGCGGCCCTCCTGCCCCCTGGGGCCGCCCGCCAAGACCGCCGCGCTGAAGGCCGCCATCCCCACACCACCGCCACCTGTGCGCGTGGCAGCGCGTGTGGGCAGGAAGGACCCCAGGGCTCTGACTGCCGCCGAGCGCCTCCCACGCTCCCTCCTGTCCTGCGGCCGGGGCTTTTCCCAGCCGGCTTGGAGAACACTCGGAGGGCCAAGGTAGGTGGGGACCCGCCTCCACCTGCAGAGTTCCGACGAGTGTCTTCGGACACACGTCGGCCCCCTGCGCGGAAGCACGACCCTCCTGAGCACCCTGACCATTGCCATCCCCCACACAGTCGCCGGGGTCCTTGCCCCGCCGCCTCGCCCCCCTCTTCCTGCGGCCCTGCCTGGAGAAGCGGTCCCCGGGAGGAGTCTGGGGGCTCTCGGGCGCCACAGGCGGGGTGTGGCACACCGCGTGCACGCTGTGCGCCCGCTTCTGTCAGCGTGGGGCGGGCTCTGGTCGTGGAAGGGAGTCTTCCCCATGCGTCGAGCGGGCGGTGGAGCGGGGAAAGGACCCAGAGGTGCTCGTGGAGCGCGCGGCCCCCAGCCCCGCTGAGCCCGGCGGAACGGCGTCCCCGGGGCCCGACTCGGGGCCGGCGGCCGAGGCCCGGCTGCGCGCCGCGCCCTGGGCCTGCCGTGCGCTCCTGCCTGGGCGCGGGGCGCGGGGCGCGGGGGCGGTGCGGCTGGCCCCGCGGGCCTGGGGACCCGCCGCCGCAGCGACCAGAAAGTCCCGGTCAGCCTGCCCCGAGCTCCGCGGGCCTGGGAGCCGGGCGCCGCCGCCGCCGCCGCCGCCGCCGCCGGCTCGGCAGTGTCGCGCGGGAGCAGCCGCCAGGCCGTCCCGGTGCGCGCGCCAGGAGCCCCGCAGGCCGGGGGAGCCGCCGCCGGCGCCGGCGCCGCCGCCGCCGCCGCCGCCAGGAAGTGGCCGTTGCACTGCGGGAGGCCGCGGGCTCACCAGAGCATGGGCAGGTGAGGGCCCCTGGCGGCCCCCTCCCTCCGTGCACCCGTCGGGGTCTCCACCGCCCGGGCCCCGCCCCCGGGAGCAGGGACCTGCGCCTTCTCCTGTCCTGCCGGCGACCCTGGCGCCCGTGCTGGCTGCCTGGGGCCACCACTCCCATCCCTGGGGCGCGTGCCCCTGCTGTGGGACACTCCCGCCAAGTGTCAGGGCCCAGGTGGCTGCGCCAGGCTAAGAGGGAAATGACAGCCAGGCGTTACCAGGCAACGGCGGGCTGGCGGGCTGGGGGCGTGACCAGGGGCGGGGCCTGGGCGGGTCGCGGTCTCCAACCGCGGGGCTGGGGTGAGGAGGGGAGGGGAGGGGCTGCCCGCAACCGCGAGGCCTGCGGCCAGGCCCTCACCCATGGCCACCTCCTGACCCGCGTGCCCCGCTCCCCGCCCCCCCGCACCGCCAGCCCCGTGGGCCTCCGCTCATCCCCAGGGCTTCCCACCACGGCGGTGGGCCCCCCTCTCCCTCTGCTTCAGTGCCGCCCCCGGGACCGGCATCCCCACACCACCACCACCACCACCTGTGCGCGTGGCAGCGCGTGTGGGCAGAAAGGACCCCAGGGCTCTGACTGCCGCCGAGCGCCTCCCACGCTCCCTCCTGTCCTGCGGCCGGGCTTTTCCCAGCCGGCTTGGAGAACACTCAGAGGGCCAAGGGAGGTGGGGACCCGCCTCCACCTGCAGAGTTCCGACGAGTGGGTTTGGACACACGTCGGCCCCCTGCGTGGAAGCACGACCCTCCTGAGCACTCTGACCATTGCCATCCCCCACACAGTCGCCGGGGTCCTTGCCCCGCCGCCTCGCCCCCCTCTTCCTGCGGCCCTGCCTGGAGAAGCGGTCCCCGGGAGGAGTCTGGGGGCTCTCGGGCGCCACAGGCGGGGTGTGGCACACCGCGTGCACGCTGTGCGCCCGCTTCTGTCAGCGCGGGGCGGACTCTCGCAGGGAAGGGAGTCTTCCCCATGCGTCGAGCGGGCGGTGGAGCGGGGAAGGGACCCAGAGGTGCTCGTGGAGCGCGCGGCCCCCAGCCCCGCTGAGCCCGGCGGAACGGCGTCCCCGGGGCCCGACTCGGGGCCGGCGGCCGAGGCCCGGCTGCGCGCCGCGCCCTGGGCCTGCCGTGCGCTCCTGCCTGGGCGCGGGGCGCGGGGCGCGGGGGCGGTGCGGCTGGCCCCGCGGGCCTGGGGACCCGCCGCCGCAGCGACCAGAAAGTCCCGCTCAGCCTGCCCCGAGCTCCGCGGGCCTGGGAGCCGGGCGCCGCCGCCGCCGCCGCCGCCGCCGCCGGCTCGGCAGTGTTGCGCGGGAGCAGCCGCCAGGCCGTCCCGGTGCGCGCGCCAGGAGCCCCGCAGGCCGGGGGAGCCGCCGCCGGCGCCGGCGCCGCCGCCGCCGCCGCCGCCAGGAAGTGGCCGTTGCACTGCGGGAGGCCGCGGGCTCACCAGAGCATGGGCAGGTGAGGGCCCCTGGCGGCCCCCTCCCTCCGTGCACCCGTCGGGGTCTCCACCGCCCGGGCCCCGCCCCCGGGAGCAGGGACCTGCGCCTTCTCCTGTCCTGCCGGCGACCCTGGCGCCCGTGCTGGCTGCCTGGGGCCACCACTCCCATCCCTGGGGCGCGTGCCCCTGCTGTGGGACACTCCCGCCAAGTGTCAGGGCCCAGGTGGCTGCGCCAGGCTAAGAGGGAAATGACAGCCAGGCGTTACCAGGCAACGGCGGGCTGGCGGGCTGGGGGCGTGACCAGGGGCGGGGCCTGGGCGGGTCGCGGTCTCCAACCGCGGGGCTGGGGTGAGGAGGGGAGGGGAGGGGCTGCCCGCAACCGCGAGGCCTGCGGCCAGGCCCTCACCCATGGCCACCTCCTGACCCGCGTGCCCCGCTCCCCGCCCCCCCGCACCGCCAGCCCCGTGGGCCTCCGCTCATCCCCAGGGCTTCCCACCACGGCGGTGGGCCCCCCTCTCCCTCTGCTTCAGTGCCGCCCCCGGGACCGGCATCCCCACACCACCACCACCACCACCTGTGCGCGTGGCAGCGCGTGTGGGCAGAAAGGACCCCAGGGCTCTGACTGCCGTCGAGCGCCTCCCACGCTCCCTCCTGTCCTGCGGCCGGGCTTTTCCCAGCCGGCTTGGAGAACACTCAGAGGGCCAAGGGAGGTGGGGACCCGCCTCCACCTGCAGAGTTCCGACGAGTGGGTTTGGACACACGTCGGCCCCCTGCGTGGAAGCACGACCCTCCTGAGCACTCTGACCATTGCCATCCCCCACACAGTCGCCGGGGTCCTTGCCCCGCCGCCTCGCCCCCCTCTTCCTGCGGCCCTGCCTGGAGAAGCGGTCCCCGGGAGGAGTCTGGGGGCTCTCGGGCGCCACAGGCGGGGTGTGGCACACCGCGTGCACGCTGTGCGCCCGCTTCTGTCAGCGCGGGGCGGACTCTCGCAGGGAAGGGAGTCTTCCCCATGCGTCGAGCGGGCGGTGGAGCGGGGAAGGGACCCAGAGGTGCTCGTGGAGCGCGCGGCCCCCAGCCCCGCTGAGCCCGGCGGAACGTGGTCCTCGGGGCCCGACTCGGGGCCGGCGGCCGAGGCCCGGCTGCGCGCCGCGCCCTGGGCCTGCCGTGCGCTCCTGCCCCGGCGCGGGGCGCGGGGCGCGGGGGCGGCGCGGCTGGCCCCGCGGGCCTGGGAACCCGCCGCCGCAGCGGCCAGAAAGTCCCGCTCAGCCTGCCCCGAGCTCCGCGGGCCTGGGAGCCGGTCGCCGCCGCCGCCGCCTCGACTGGGCCGCGCGGGAGCAGCCGCCAGGCCGTCCTGGTGCGCGCGCCACGAGCCACGCAGGCCGGGGGAGCCGCCGCCGGCGCCGCCAGGTAGTGGCCGTTGCACTGCGGGAGGCCGCGGGCCCACCAGAGCATGGGCAGGTGAGGGCCCCGGGCGGCCGCCTCCCTCCGTGCACCCGTCGGGGTCTCCACCGCCCGGGCCCCGCCCCCGGGAGCAGGGACCTGCGCCTTCTCCTGTCCTGCCGGCGACCCTGGCGCCCGTGCTGGCTGCCTGGGGCCACGACTCCCATCCCTGGGGCGCGCGCCTTTGCACCTGCGACGACGGCGGCGCTGGGGTGGGGGGCGCGGCGCGGGCCGCGGCGGGGTGGCGGGTGCTGGGACCGGATTCTCAGCCTTGGGCTCCAGCGGGGCGGGGTGGGGGGGCGAGGAAGGAGTGACGTGGGGTGGTCGTGGGGGCAGGGCGCGCCGCGCAGACCCTTGAGGTCCAAGTGCAGACAGAGGAAATCAGTAAAGGGGCTTCCAGCCGGTGGGATCCCCTCGGTGCGTGCGTTTCCCTTGGGCCTTCAGGGAAGCGGGAGGCGCTGCTGCCTCCAGCCCAGGGCGAGGAGGAAGTAGCGGTGCCAGTTGTTGACCCCGCGAAATTTGGAATCGGGAGCAGGATGCAGGCGCCGGGCGCCAGTGAAAGGAAAAAGGGTTCTCCCGATCCTCTTGCTCCCTTTGGCTTTGGCAGCAGCTGCTTCTCCGTGTTGCTTTGGTCCTGCTGCCGTGCTCTTCCGGCGCTGAGTGTGAAATGCCCCAGGAAGCGGGGCGGGGAGGAGGTCGAGGATGGAAGAAGGCGAGCCGGCATGGGTGGGGGGAGCAGGCGGTGCAGGAAAGGTGATCCACCTTTCCTTGCTCTCCGCTTGCTGCCTTCCCCTGAGCCTTGGACTTCCACCCCTTCCGCCTCCGCCTGTCCTCCCGTCCTCCCGTCCAACCTCTCTCTCATCTGAGTCCTGCCAAGAAGAGGCAGGTCGAACACTTGCGGTGTGCACTGGATTGAAGGAATTACCCTGCTACGATTAGGCTCGATGAGCTTGAAGTCCTTTGAGTCAGAACCTGTTTGGGGTCTGCAGAGAGTCGCGCGTGGCGGGAGGGTGGCCCGCGTGTGGGTGAGGAGCAGGGAGGAAGGCTGCAGGGGCGAGGCCTTGGAGATTCTGCTCCAGTTTGGCCTGCAGGCAGTGGAGAACCCTGGATTCCTTTCAAGCAGGGAAGCGATGGGACCACACACAAACTCAGGTCCGGGTACCCGATTTCGCAGCCAAGCCAATCAGTGAGACGTCAGGGTTGCAGCAAGGAAAGAGGTTTATGATCAAGAGGCGGCCAGACAAGGAGGTGGGAGTAAAACTCAAACCCGCCTCCTCAAAGGGAAAACAAAACGTTGGGGCGTTTATCTGGGGTTCGGGGTAGGGGTGGGACCAGGAGAGCGCTGGGGGTGAAGCTTGAAGAGTCCTCTGCTCAGGTGCGACTGTCACTGGTATTTCTTCGTGGGTCACAAGTGCGAAGTCAGTGGGGTTCGACGTGTTGCACGCCGAGGATCTCTGTCCGTGACGCGGAAAGTGGGCGATCCCTCATTTCAGCTGGTCCAAGCCTCTGCACGATGTCCGCTCGGGCGGGGGCCGGGGGGGGGGGGGGCTGCCATCAAGCTGCTCTCTGATCTGCCGTCTTCCTGTTGTTCTGCAAAACAACCTCAGAAACTTTGGTTACTTTCTTGCCCACGTCCAGCCCTGTGGGGGCCGGGCACCGTGGTGTCGGTAACGGCAGGGTTTTCCTCTTGGGTCACCCTCCCAACAGTGTGGAGGATGGGTTCAAGCGGGGAGGTGGGGGGGGGTGCTGTGCCAGGAGGCCAGCCGGCAAGATCAGTAAGGAGTCTACCGGGCTGGTTGCGTGCAAGAGACAGGAAGGCATGCGGCAGAGCAGCGGGGACGGCAAACACGGGAAGGCGCTCGGCTCCCTTTGGGAGTCGGTAGGCTGCGAAGTGGGTGAGACAGAGAGCTCAAGCGTGGCCCTGAGGCCTCTCGCTCTGCTGTCGGGGGATGAGATGGGCAGAGGTTTTCTGAGGGGATGAAAGGAAGGTAAGAGGAGGGGGAGGCTTTTGTTGGAGGATACCGGGCTCCCTTTTGGACGCGTCGGTTTTGAGAAGCCTTCGGACATCCTGAGAGGTGCGTCCAGCAGACAGTTAGAGAAAGCAGCGTGGAGTCAGGGGCAGGGTGACGTCAGTCGTACGCACTCCGAAGCCCTGGGCATCCGGGGGGCGAGTCGAATCGTAGGAGAGCGCATGAGCTTGCTCTGAGACCCGAGGGGTTCCTGTTCCCTGAAGACCGTGCCTTCGGGAACAGAACCCTTTGAGAAGTGGTCGGGAGGAGAAGCCGCAGAGGAAAGTGAGACAGAGGGGTCTGAGGTTAGGAAGGGCACCTGGGGAGGGGGCCATCCCCCAGAGAAAGAGGGTGGAGAGAACTTGCAGAGACTGAAGACGTGGGCAGCATTCCTCAGACACCACAGGGAGTTTAGGAAGACGAAGGAACCGAAGGGCGTGCCCTGGCCTCTTGCCAGGACGGGACGGCGACGAGATTTGGGGAGTCTTTCGAGGAGCCGGTGAGAGACGAGGCGATGACTGGATGGCTGACGAGGAGAGGAGTCGAGGTCTTTTGGCAGCAGCTTAGCCGTGAAAGGTAGAGAGAGAAGGCGGTGGTGGAGGAGCAGAAAGGAGAGGTGTGGATGCCGGGAGAGACTTGGGTGTGCTCAGCGGCTTAAGGAAAGAGACGGGCCGAAGAGAAAGCAGCTGGCAAACTGAGGGAACGAGATCTTTGGGGGAGGCTGAGCAGATGGTTCCCAGGGCACCCCACGTGGAGCCGGGCCCCTGGAACTGCCAAGCTGAATCCCTCTTCCTGGAAAACCAAAGGGAAAGGGGAGGGGTGGGTGGAGAGAAATAGAGGGACGTTCAAACGGGGGTGGGGGGGTGCGGGAAACGGAGAGTTCTTGACTAGCTGGCCTCTGATCTCTTCGGGTCCCGAACGGTATGAGGACGATCCCGCTTGAGGCAGGCGATGGAGATTTGGAGGGGCTGTTGAGGAAACGGGGCGGGGGGAGGGCGTTGACCACGGCCCTCTGATGGGCTTGGGGGCGGAAGCGGCTTCCATGCCCATCGCGAGGCGCCGGTTCAGTCAGTCGGTGTCCATCCGGACCACAGACCACAGACCCCTGCTTTGGAAAACAACAAGATGCAGTTCGTAAACCCTTGCAAAGATCTCTGAGGTCAGGTGACTGGCTTTGCAACCAAAAGCGAGTCAGGGAATAAGACCCTCCCCTGCTTAGGAGTTTTCTTTCCTGTCTGTCCCAGAGGCCAGAGAGCACCCGAGGGCGGTTTCCCAGGCAGCGGAAAGAGGAGGAGGACCAAGCCGAGCCGGGGGAAACCAAGCTTTCCTCCTGAAGTTTGGATGCCTGCCCCTTGCACGTTGGTGCCCTTCCCCTTTCTTCCTACTGTCCCGGGAGTGGGCGCCCTCGCGCGCTTTCTGATTCTGCAGCACTAAGGCAAGTTAGGTTCCCGCTCCCCGAGGGAAAGCTCAATAAACGCCCCCCTCCCCCCACCCCCGCCCTTCCCACCCCCCCACCCCCCACCCGCCCGCAACCCCCCCACCTCCCAGACCCAACCCCCACCCCCCACCCCACGCCCCCCAGCTCCTCGGAGACGGTGACAGCGTGGCAAACAGAATCGGAAGCGTCCTTGGCCCACAGCCTGCGATCCCACTGCTCTCCAGAGAAGTGACATCCGTCCGCTTTAAGCTGGGTGACCACCTGCAGCGACACCCTTTTGAAAGCGTGAGCCATAGCTATTTCTTTGAAAGCTCCAGTAAAGCCGCAGAGAAACCTGTGACCTTTAGCACAAGGCCACTTCGTGCTAAGGAACCCACAGCGGGGGACCGGCTTTCCTGAAAGCGCCGTCGTCTCCTCTGCGGCTTGGGGAGCCTCTAGGGCTTGGACAGGCCTTGGAGCAGCCCGGCAGCACTCTTGGCGGGTGGCAGCAGCCAAGGTGTGCCCCTGGGCACGACGTCGGTCACGGCGTCTAAGAGAAGGTGCCCAGACCCTCCGGTTCCGGGGCCGGGTGGGTCGATGAGAGACACGGCTGGGGAGCAGGGATTCCCGTCCGATCTTCTGGGGGTGGCTGCGAGGGCGGGTCTCAGAAGAGCTGGCACGTTCTTAGCCAGTCTCTTCCTGGCGGGTGCTTCGGGACGCTTCCTGGGCTGAGCGGGGAGCTGTCGTGGGGGAGAAGCTCCCCGAGACTCAGCTTCTAGAAAATTCACCCAAAGCTCCGAGAAGGAACTCTTGAGCTCGGATTGCTGGCTGGGTCTCCGAGGCGTGTCGGGGGCACTGCGGGATCCGAGCCGCCCGGTCACCCATCCGGTAAGGCCGCCCTGCTCTTCCTGCAGCAACTGCTCCATTGCCTCCCTTTCCACACCCAGGGTGCTTCCCATCCGTCGGAAGGCTTCCCGGCGTTCGTGTCTGGCGCTTTGCAAGGCGTCCGTGAAGAGCTTTCTCAGGAGGGCCTTGTCTGCTTTTCCTTCCAGGCTGCTCACTAAGTCGGTCCACTTCTTTTGGACGTCCTCCAGCACTTCCTGTCGGGCCTCGTCTTGTCGCTGCAGTTCTCCGATCTGCTCCTCCTGCAGGCGCGAGGCGGCTTGCGCTCTCTCCAGCCGTCCCTGCAGCGACCTCAGCTTCCCTTCCAGACCGTCTGCCTTTTGCATCCATTCGGCCAGGACCACCTTCAGGTTGGCCAGGGCTCCGGCGTGCTGCTTCTCTGCTTCCCGGGAGGCGGACAGCTGGAGGGCAGTCTCCTCTTTCTGCTGGGTGACCGCAGTCAGTTGCTCCTGCAGGGACCCGAGCCGGGCAGCGGCCCGCTGGCTCGCCTTCTGCATGGCGCGGGAAGATGACAGGAGCCTCTCCTCTAGCGCCGTGACTTTCCTCCTGAGTTGAGCCGCTCTGTCTCCTGCCAGCCGCGCTGCCCGGAGATGCGCGTCTTGGCATTCTGAAGCCTGCGTCCGAGACCTCCCCAGCTCCTGGCCTAAGCGCGCTTCCTTGTCCCGCAAAAGGCGAACCTCCTCCCGCAGGGCGCAGTTTTCCACTCGTTCCTGTCTCAGCGCCAGCGCCGCCTCATCTCTCTCGTGCTGAAAGAGAATGCTCTTTTCCTGCATGGAGGTCACTGCATTGAGAAGCTGGCCTAATTCCCCAGCCCGGCCCTGTTCTTTTTCTCTCAGGAGGCACTCAAAAGCCAGAGCCGCCTTCTTCACGGAGACGCATTCGAATTCCTTCTCCCTCAGCGTCACAGAGAGGCGCATGTTCGTCTCTTGTAAGGCTTGGTTTTCGGCGTCCTTCTCCCTGGACCTTTCCAGCAGTTTTGCATTTTCCTGTTTGACTTGGCACGCATCCGCCTCCAGATGGCCTATCCTCTCCTTCAGGTTTGTCACCGCCTGCCTCAAAAGTTCGTTTTCGCTCGCTTGGGTCGTGAGGTCTTCCCTCAGAGAAAGGAATTCCTCCCTCTGCGCCTCGATTAAGAGCTCTTTGTCCTCCAGCGTGTTCTGCAAAGCCTCTTGTTTCTCCTTGAGCCGCTGAATTTCGGAATCCGTCTGTGCCTGCCGTTCCCTCTCCAGTTCCGAGGTGGCGGCCATCGCCTCGGACAGTCTCTGAGTCTCCTCCTGGAGGCTTCTGATGGCTGCGTCTTTTTCCTCCGTGGCTCGCCTTAAGGCTTCCATCTCTGCTGGCGGCCCTTTCGAAGGCTCGCCCAGCGCCTCGGACTTAATTGCCTCCTGAGAGCCGGCTGCCTCGCAAGTCCGCGACGATGCGGCGGGCGGCTGTGGTGACGTGAGGTCGGGTGGACCCAAGAGAACCTCCTCGGCATTGCAGAGCTGCTCTAGGCCGAGCTGCATCTGTGCCAGTCTCTTCCCCAAGAGCCGGAGTTGGGTCGCATCCCCTTGAGAACGGGGCAACGGGGCGGCAGGGTGCATCTGTCGCCGAGACTTCTCCTCGCTGTCCACTAAGGCCCGTGCCTCGAGTGGTGGGAGTTCCTTCTGAAGTTGGGATGACTCCCGCTGCAGATTGTGCACCTCGGTCAGCACCAGCCGCTGCCACTCCTCCAGCACGTTGACCCGCTGCTTCAACGTGTCCCGTTCCCGGAGAAGCTCCTCCAACTGGTTCGCGTCCACGCCCCGAACCTCATGGCCAGCGTCGGACGTTTGCCAGATGGTCAGTAAAGTCTGGCATTTCTGGCTCAAGGCACCGATTTCAATGTCTTTGGCTCGGACGAGGCGTGATAAGTGCCGGATCGCTTCTCGAAACATGTCCTCCCCGCCGCCGTCAGCTCGAGGGCGCCGTGTCTGATTTTCGCCTCGCAGCTTCCCGAGCTCTGCTTCTTTGGCCACCAGCAGGTCCATCATTGCGTGATACGCCCTTTTCAGCTGGCTGTTTTCCCTCACCTTCTCGTCGAAAACGGCCAACACTCGTTCCCTTTCCAAAGCATAGGCTTGCAGTTGCTGCTGGAGGCCCCCCGCATCCTGGACGGAGGCAGCCGAAGCTAGGCGAGCGGGGAGGCCCTGGCTCTCCCAGTCTTGCGGCTGGATCGTCTGAGTTCGTGGCCCGGTCTCATCTTCGTCCGGCTCATCAAGCCGCTCGGTCAGAGGGGTCGTCTTTTCGGTCCCAAGTTTCAGTGCCTTCCTCTGCTTTTGCTCTTCAGTGGTCCTTGGAGGATGCTGGGTTTCCTCCTCCAGGTGACCTTCGATCCCTTCCAGTGGAGACACCTCAGATTCTAGTTGTGTCACGGCGTCGAGGGTGTTCGGGTCAACCACTGGAGCGGCTCGAGCCCGTTGTTGTCTCTGTGGCTCCAGTTCTTCCCTCAGGTGACTGCCTTCTTCTTGCAGGGAGGCGAGCCTCGTGTCTCCTTCCTCGAGGGTTTCCTGCAGCGTTGCGGTGTCTCTCCGAGCTGGAGTTGCCGGTCTCTCCTGCTCGGGTGGTCCGGTCGCCTGAATGGCTTCCGTCTCCTTTCTCCCCGAGTCGGGGAAGTCTGGCAGCTTTGGCGTCCCCTTCCTCAGCACACCTCTGGTGGAGTCAGAGAGGTGTGCGGGGAGGGAAGCCACACTGCCGCCCACTCGCCCCAGGGAATGGCCTAAGCCGGAGCCGAGGCCGAGGCCGAGGCGGCCAAACCAGGAGGCCATCGCTGCGGGTCACAGCACTGACCTGGTGCGCTCCGCGAAGAGCGTCCAGCCCAGTCGGACAGTCCCGCCAAGTGTCAGGGCCCCGGCGGCTGCGCGAGGCTAAGAGTCAAATCACAGCCAGGCGCTGCTAGGCGACGGCGGGCCGGCGGCCTGGGGGCGGGGCCTGGGCGGGGCCGGGGCGGGGCCTGGGCGGGGCGCGGGCTCCAACCGTTGGGCTCGGGCTCCTGGAGGGGAGGGGCGGGGCTGCCCGCAACCTCGAGGCCTGCCGCCCGGCCCTCACCCATGGCCACCTCCTGGCCCGCGTGCCCCGCTCCGCCCCCCACCCAGCCCCCACCGCCAGCCCCGTGGGCCTCCGCTCAACCCCAGGGCTTCCCACCGCGGCGGTGGGCCCCCCTCTCCCTCTGCTTCAGTGCCGCCCCCGGGGGCCAGGCGGCCCTCCTGCCCCCTGGGGCCGCCCGCCAAGACCGCCGCGCTGAAGGCCGCCATCCCCACACCACCGCCACCTGTGCGCGTGGCAGCGCGTGTGGGCAGGAAGGACCCCAGGGCTCTGACTGCCGCCGAGCGCCTCCCACGCTCCCTCCTGTCCTGCGGCCGGGGCTTTTCCCAGCCGGCTTGGAGAACACTCGGAGGGCCAAGGTAGGTGGGGACCCGCCTCCACCTGCAGAGTTCCGACGAGTGTCTTCGGACACACGTCGGCCCCCTGCGCGGAAGCACGACCCTCCTGAGCACCCTGACCATTGCCATCCCCCACACAGTCGCCGGGGTCCTTGCCCCGCCGCCTCGCCCCCCACTTCCTGCGGCCCTGCCTGGAGAAGCGGTCCCCGGGAGGAGTCTGGGGGCTCTCGGGCGCCACAGGCGGGGTGTGGCACACCGCGTGCACGCTGTGCGCCCGCTTCTGTCAGCGTGGGGCGGGCTCTGGTCGTGGAAGGGAGTCTTCCCCATGCGTCGAGCGGGCGGTGGAGCGGGGAAAGGACCCAGAGGTGCTCGTGGAGCGCGCGGCCCCCAGCCCCGCTGAGCCCGGCGGAACGGCGTCCCCGGGGCCCGACTCGGGGCCGGCGGCCGAGGCCCGGCTGCGCGCCGCGCCCTGGGCCTGCCGTGCGCTCCTGCCCCGGCGCGGGGCGCGGGGCGCGGGGGCGGCGCGGCTGGCCCCGCGGGCCTGGGGACCCGCCGCCGCAGCGACCAGAAAGTCCCGGTCAGCCTGCCCCGAGCTCCGTGGGCCTGGGAGCCGGGCGCCGCCGCCGCCGCCGCCGCCGCCGCCGGCTCGGCAGTGTCGCGCGGGAGCAGCCGCCAGGCCGTCCCGATGCGCGCGCCAGGAGCCCCGCAGGCTGGGGAGCCGCCGCCGCCGCCGCCGCCGCCGCCAGGAAGTGGCCGTTGCACTGCGGGAGGCCGCGGGCTCACCAGAGCATGGGCAGGTGAGGGCCCCTGGCGGCCGCCTCCCTCCGTGCACCCGTCGGGGTCTCCACCGCCCGGGCCCCGCCCCCGGGAGCAGGGACCTGCGCCTTCTCCTGTCCTGCCGGCGACCCTGGCGCCCGTGCTGGCTGCCTGGGGCCACCACTCCCATCCCTGGGGCGCGTGCCCCTGCTGTGGGACACTCCCGCCAAGTGTCAGGGCCCAGGTGGCTGCGCCAGGCTAAGAGGGAAATGACAGCCAGGCGTTACCAGGCAACGGCGGGCTGGCGGGCTGGGGGCGTGACCAGGGGCGGGGCCTGGGCGGGTCGCGGTCTCCAACCGCGGGGCTGGGGTGAGGAGGGGAGGGGAGGGGCTGCCCGCAACCGCGAGGCCTGCGGCCAGGCCCTCACCCATGGCCACCTCCTGACCCGCGTGCCCCGCTCCCCGCCCCCCCGCACCGCCAGCCCCGTGGGCCTCCGCTCATCCCCAGGGCTTCCCACCACGGCGGTGGGCCCCCCTCTCCCTCTGCTTCAGTGCCGCCCCCGGGACCGGCATCCCCACACCACCACCACCACCACCTGTGCGCGTGGCAGCGCGTGTGGGCAGAAAGGACCCCAGGGCTCTGACTGCCGCCGAGCGCCTCCCACGCTCCCTCCTGTCCTGCGGCCGGGCTTTTCCCAGCCGGCTTGGAGAACACTCAGAGGGCCAAGGGAGGTGGGGACCCGCCTCCACCTGCAGAGTTCCGACGAGTGGGTTTGGACACACGTCGGCCCCCTGCGCGGAAGCACGACCCTCCTGAGCACTCTGACCATTGCCATCCCCCACACAGTCGCCGGGGTCCTTGCCCCGCCGCCTCGCCCCCCTCTTCCTGCGGCCCTGCCTGGAGAAGCGGTCCCCGGGAGGAGTCTGGGGGCTCTCGGGCGCCACAGGCGGGGTGTGGCACACCGCGTGCACGCTGTGCGCCCGCTTCTGTCAGCGCGGGGCGGACTCTCGCAGGGAAGGGAGTCTTCCCCATGCGTCGAGCGGGCGGTGGAGCGGGGAAGGGACCCAGAGGTGCTCGTGGAGCGCGCGGCCCCCAGCCCCGCTGAGCCCGGCGGAACGGCGTCCCCGGGGCCCGACTCGGGGCCGGCGGCCGAGGCCCGGCTGCGCGCCGCGCCCTGGGCCTGCCGTGCGCTCCTGCCCCGGCGCGGGGCGCGGGGCGCGGGGGCGGCGCGGCTGGCCCCGCGGGCCTGGGAACCCGCCGCCGCAGCGGCCAGAAAGTCCCGCTCAGCCTGCCCCGAGCTCCGCGGGCCTGGGAGCCGGGCGCCGCCGCCGCCGCCTCGACTGGGCCGCGCGGGAGCAGCCGCCAGGCCGTCCTGGTGCGCGCGCCACGAGCCACGCAGGCCGGGGGAGCCGGCGCCGCCGCCGGCGCCGCCGCCGCCGCCGCCGCCAGGTAGTGGCCGTTGCACTGCGGGAGGCCGCGGGCCCACCAGAGCATGGGCAGGTGAGGGCCCCGGGCGGCCGCCTCCCTCCGTGCACCCGTCGGGGTCTCCACCGCCCGGGCCCCGCCCCCGGGAGCAGGGACCTGCGCCTTCTCCTGTCCTGCCGGCGACCCTGGCGCCCGTGCTGGCTGCCTGGGGCCACGACTCCCATCCCTGGGGCGCGCGCCTTTGCACCTGCGACGACGGCGGCGCTGGGGTGGGGGGCGCGGCGCGGGCCGCGGCGGGGTGGCGGGTGCTGGGACCTGATTCTCAGCCTTGGGCTCCAGCGGGGCGGGGTGGGGGGGCGAGGAAGGAGTGACGTGGGGTGGTCGTGGGGGCAGGGCGCGCCGCGCAGACCCTTGAGGTCCAAGTGCAGACAGAGGAAATCAGTAAAGGGGCTTCCAGCCGGTGGGATCCCCTCGGTGCGTGCGTTTCCCTTGGGCCTTCAGGGAAGCGGGAGGCGCTGCTGCCTCCAGCCCAGGGCGAGGAGGAAGTAGCGGTGCCAGTTGTTGACCCCGCGAAATTTGGAATCGGGAGCAGGATGCAGGCGCCGGGCGCCAGTGAAAGGAAAAAGGGTTCTCCCGATCCTCTTGCTCCCTTTGGCTTTGGCAGCAGCTGCTTCTCCGTGTTGCTTTGGTCCTGCTGCCGTGCTCTTCCGGCGCTGAGTGTGAAATGCCCCAGGAAGCGGGGCGGGGAGGAGGTCGAGGATGGAAGAAGGCGAGCCGGCATGGGTGGGGGGAGCAGGCGGTGCAGGAAAGGTGATCCACCTTTCCTTGCTCTCCGCTTGCTGCCTTCCCCTGAGCCTTGGACTTCCACCCCTTCCGCCTCCGCCTGTCCTCCCGTCCTCCCGTCCAACCTCTCTCTCATCTGAGTCCTGCCAAGAAGAGGCAGGTCGAACACTTGCGGTGTGCACTGGATTGAAGGAATTACCCTGCTACGATTAGGCTCGATGAGCTTGAAGTCCTTTGAGTCAGAACCTGTTTGGGGTCTGCAGAGAGTCGCGCGTGGCGGGAGGGTGGCCCGCGTGTGGGTGAGGAGCAGGGAGGAAGGCTGCAGGGGCGAGGCCTTGGAGATTCTGCTCCAGTTTGGCCTGCAGGCAGTGGAGAACCCTGGATTCCTTTCAAGCAGGGAAGCGATGGGACCACACACAAACTCAGGTCCGGGTACCCGATTTCGCAGCCAAGCCAATCAGTGAGACGTCAGGGTTGCAGCAAGGAAAGAGGTTTATGATCAAGAGGTGGCCAGACAAGGAGGTGGGAGTAAAACTCAAACCCGCCTCCTCAAAGGGAAAACAAAACGTTGGGGCGTTTATCTGGGGTTCGGGGTAGGGGTGGGACCAGGAGAGCGCTGGGGGTGAAGCTTGAAGAGTCCTCTGCTCAGGTGCGACTGTCACTGGTATTTCTTCGTGGGTCACAAGTGCGAAGTCAGTGGGGTTCGACGTGTTGCACGCCGAGGATCTCTGTCCGTGACGCGGAAAGTGGGCGATCCCTCATTTCAGCTGGTCCAAGCCTCTGCACGATGTCCGCTCGGGCGGGGGCCGGGGGGGGGGGGGCTGCCATCAAGCTGCTCTCTGATCTGCCGTCTTCCTGTTGTTCTGCAAAACAACCTCAGAAACTTTGGTTACTTTCTTGCCCACGTCCAGCCCTGTGGGGGCCGGGCACCGTGGTGTCGGTAACGGCAGGGTTTTCCTCTTGGGTCACCCTCCCAACAGTGTGGAGGATGGGTTCAAGCGGGGAGGTGGGGGGGGTGGTGTGCCAGGAGGCCAGCCGGCAAGATCAGTAAGGAGTCTACCGGGCTGGTTGCGTGCAAGAGACAGGAAGGCATGCGGCAGAGCAGCGGGGACGGCAAACACGGGAAGGCGCTCGGCTCCCTTTGGGAGTCGGTAGGCTGCGAAGTGGGTGAGACAGAGAGCTCAAGCGTGGCCCTGAGGCCTCTCGCTCTGCTGTCGGGGGATGAGATGGGCAGAGGTTTTCTGAGGGGATGAAAGGAAGGTAAGAGGAGGGGGAGGCTTTTGTTGGAGGATACCGGGCTCCCTTTTGGACGCGTCGGTTTTGAGAAGCCTTCGGACATCCTGAGAGGTGCGTCCAGCAGACAGTTAGAGAAAGCAGCGTGGAGTCAGGGGCAGGGTGACGTCAGTCGTACGCACTCCGAAGCCCTGGGCATCCGGGGGGCGAGTCGAATCGTAGGAGAGCGCATGAGCTTGCTCTGAGACCCGAGGGGTTCCTGTTCCCTGAAGACCGTGCCTTCGGGAACAGAACCCTTTGAGAAGTGGTCGGGAGGAGAAGCCGCAGAGGAAAGTGAGACAGAGGGGTCTGAGGTTAGGAAGGGCACCTGGGGAGGGGGCCATCCCCCAGAGAAAGAGGGTGGAGAGAACTTGCAGAGACTGAAGACGTGGGCAGCATTCCTCAGACACCACAGGGAGTTTAGGAAGACGAAGGAACCGAAGGGCGTGCCCTGGCCTCTTGCCAGGATGGGACGGCGACGAGATTTGGGGAGTCTTTCGAGGAGCCGGTGAGAGACGAGGCGATGACTGGATGGCTGACGAGGAGAGGAGTCGAGGTCTTTTGGCAGCAGCTTAGCCGTGAAAGGTAGAGAGAGAAGGCGGTGGTGGAGGAGCAGAAAGGAGAGGTGTGGATGCCGGGAGAGACTTGGGTGTGCTCAGCGGCTTAAGGAAAGAGACGGGCCGAAGAGAAAGCAGCTGGCAAACTGAGGGAACGAGATCTTTGGGGGAGGCTGAGCAGATGGTTCCCAGGGCACCCCACGTGGAGCCGGGCCCCTGGAACTGCCAAGCTGAATCCCTCTTCCTGGAAAACCAAAGGGAAAGGGGAGGGGTGGGTGGAGAGAAATAGAGGGACGTTCAAACGGGGGTGGGGGGGTGCGGGAAACGGAGAGTTCTTGACTAGCTGGCCTCTGATCTCTTCGGGTCCCGAACGGTATGAGGACGATCCCGCTTGAGGCAGGCGATGGAGATTTGGAGGGGCTGTTGAGGAAACGGGGCGGGGGGAGGGCGTTGACCACGGCCCTCTGATGGGCTTGGGGGCGGAAGCGGCTTCCATGCCCATCGCGAGGCGCCGGTTCAGTCAGTCGGTGTCCATCCGGACCACAGACCACAGACCCCTGCTTTGGAAAACAACAAGATGCAGTTCGTAAACCCTTGCAAAGATCTCTGAGGTCAGGTGACTGGCTTTGCAACCAAAAGCGAGTCAGGGAATAAGATCCTCCCCTGCTTAGGAGTTTTCTTTCCTGTCTGTCCCAGAGGCCAGAGAGCACCCGAGGGCGGTTTCCCAGGCAGCGGAAAGAGGAGGAGGACCAAGCCGAGCCGGGGGAAACCAAGCTTTCCTCCTGAAGTTTGGATGCCTGCCCCTTGCACGTTGGTGCCCTTCCCCTTTCTTCCTACTGTCCCGGGAGTGGGCGCCCTCGCGCGCTTTCTGATTCTGCAGCACTAAGGCAAGTTAGGTTCCCGCTCCCCGAGGGAAAGCTCAATAAACGCCCCCCTCCCCCCACCCCCGCCCTTCCCACCCCCCCACCCCCCACCCGCCAGCAACCCCCCCACCTCCCAGACCCAACCCCCACCCCCCACCCCACGCCCCCCAGCTCCTCGGAGACGGTGACAGCGTGGCAAACAGAATCGGAAGCGTCCTTGGCCCACAGCCTGCGATCCCACTGCTCTCCAGAGAAGTGACATCCGTCCGCTTTAAGCTGGGTGACCACCTGCAGCGACACCCTTTTGAAAGCGTGAGCCATAGCTATTTCTTTGAAAGCTCCAGTAAAGCCGCAGAGAAACCTGTGACCTTTAGCACAAGGCCACTTCGTGCTAAGGAACCCACAGCGGGGGACCGGCTTTCCTGAAAGCGCCGTCGTCTCCTCTGCGGCTTGGGGAGCCTCTAGGGCTTGGACAGGCCTTGGAGCAGCCCGGCAGCACTCTTGGCGGGTGGCAGCAGCCAAGGTGTGCCCCTGGGCACGACGTCGGTCACGGCGTCTAAGAGAAGGTGCCCAGACCCTCCGGTTCCGGGGCCGGGTGGGTCGATGAGAGACACGGCTGGGGAGCAGGGATTCCCGTCCGATCTTCTGGGGGTGGCTGCGAGGGCGGGTCTCAGAAGAGCTGGCACGTTCTTAGCCAGTCTCTTCCTGGCGGGTGCTTCGGGACGCTTCCTGGGCTGAGCGGGGAGCTGTCGTGGGGGAGAAGCTCCCCGAGACTCAGCTTCTAGAAAATTCACCCAAAGCTCCGAGAAGGAACTCTTGAGCTCGGATTGCTGGCTGGGTCTCCGAGGCGTGTCGGGGGCACTGCGGGATCCGAGCCGCCCGGTCACCCATCCGGTAAGGCCGCCCTGCTCTTCCTGCAGCAACTGCTCCATTGCCTCCCTTTCCACACCCAGGGTGCTTCCCATCCGTCGGAAGGCTTCCCGGCGTTCGTGTCTGGCGCTTTGCAAGGCGTCCGTGAAGAGCTTTCTCAGGAGGGCCTTGTCTGCTTTTCCTTCCAGGCTGCTCACTAAGTCGGTCCACTTCTTTTGGACGTCCTCCAGCACTTCCTGTCGGGCCTCGTCTTGTCGCTGCAGTTCTCCGATCTGCTCCTCCTGCAGGCGCGAGGCGGCTTGCGCTCTCTCCAGCCGTCCCTGCAGCGACCTCAGCTTCCCTTCCAGACCGTCTGCCTTTTGCATCCATTCGGCCAGGACCACCTTCAGGTTGGCCAGGGCTCCGGCGTGCTGCTTCTCTGCTTCCCGGGAGGCGGACAGCTGGAGGGCAGTCTCCTCTTTCTGCTGGGTGACCGCAGTCAGTTGCTCCTGCAGGGACCCGAGCCGGGCAGCGGCCCGCTGGCTCGCCTTCTGCATGGCGCGGGAAGATGACAGGAGCCTCTCCTCTAGCGCCGTGACTTTCCTCCTGAGTTGAGCCGCTCTGTCTCCTGCCAGCCGCGCTGCCCGGAGATGCGCGTCTTGGCATTCTGAAGCCTGCGTCCGAGACCTCCCCAGCTCCTGGCCTAAGCGCGCTTCCTTGTCCCGCAAAAGGCGAACCTCCTCCCGCAGGGCGCAGTTTTCCACTCGTTCCTGTCTCAGCGCCAGCGCCGCCTCATCTCTCTCGTGCTGAAAGAGAATGCTCTTTTCCTGCATGGAGGTCACTGCATTGAGAAGCTGGCCTAATTCCCCAGCCCGGCCCTGTTCTTTTTCTCTCAGGAGGCACTCAAAAGCCAGAGCCGCCTTCTTCACGGAGACGCATTCGAATTCCTTCTCCCTCAGCGTCACAGAGAGGCGCATGTTCGTCTCTTGTAAGGCTTGGTTTTCGGCGTCCTTCTCCCTGGACCTTTCCAGCAGTTTTGCATTTTCCTGTTTGACTTGGCACGCATCCGCCTCCAGATGGCCTATCCTCTCCTTCAGGTTTGTCACCGCCTGCCTCAAAAGTTCGTTTTCGCTCGCTTGGGTCGTGAGGTCTTCCCTCAGAGAAAGGAATTCCTCCCTCTGCGCCTCGATTAAGAGCTCTTTGTCCTCCAGCGTGTTCTGCAAAGCCTCTTGTTTCTCCTTGAGCCGCTGAATTTCGGAATCCGTCTGTGCCTGCCGTTCCCTCTCCAGTTCCGAGGTGGCGGCCATCGCCTCGGACAGTCTCTGAGTCTCCTCCTGGAGGCTTCTGATGGCTGCGTCTTTTTCCTCCGTGGCTCGCCTTAAGGCTTCCATCTCTGCTGGCGGCCCTTTCGAAGGCTCGCCCAGCGCCTCGGACTTAATTGCCTCCTGAGAGCCGGCTGCCTCGCAAGTCCGCGACGATGCGGCGGGCGGCTGTGGTGACGTGAGGTCGGGTGGACCCAAGAGAACCTCCTCGGCATTGCAGAGCTGCTCTAGGCCGAGCTGCATCTGTGCCAGTCTCTTCCCCAAGAGCCGGAGTTGGGTCGCATCCCCTTGAGAACGGGGCAACGGGGCGGCAGGGTGCATCTGTCGCCGAGACTTCTCCTCGCTGTCCACTAAGGCCCGTGCCTCGAGTGGTGGGAGTTCCTTCTGAAGTTGGGATGACTCCCGCTGCAGATTGTGCACCTCGGTCAGCACCAGCCGCTGCCACTCCTCCAGCACGTTGACCCGCTGCTTCAACGTGTCCCGTTCCCGGAGAAGCTCCTCCAACTGGTTCGCGTCCACGCCCCGAACCTCATGGCCAGCGTCGGACGTTTGCCAGATGGTCAGTAAAGTCTGGCATTTCTGGCTCAAGGCACCGATTTCAATGTCTTTGGCTCGGACGAGGCGTGATAAGTGCCGGATCGCTTCTCGAAACATGTCCTCCCCGCCGCCGTCAGCTCGAGGGCGCCGTGTCTGATTTTCGCCTCGCAGCTTCCCGAGCTCTGCTTCTTTGGCCACCAGCAGGTCCATCATTGCGTGATACGCCCTTTTCAGCTGGCTGTTTTCCCTCACCTTCTCGTCGAAAACGGCCAACACTCGTTCCCTTTCCAAAGCATAGGCTTGCAGTTGCTGCTGGAGGCCCCCCGCATCCTGGACGGAGGCAGCCGAAGCTAGGCGAGCGGGGAGGCCCTGGCTCTCCCAGTCTTGCGGCTGGATCGTCTGAGTTCGTGGCCCGGTCTCATCTTCGTCCGGCTCATCAAGCCGCTCGGTCAGAGGGGTCGTCTTTTCGGTCCCAAGTTTCAGTGCCTTCCTCTGCTTTTGCTCTTCAGTGGTCCTTGGAGGATGCTGGGTTTCCTCCTCCAGGTGACCTTCGATCCCTTCCAGTGGAGACACCTCAGATTCTAGTTGTGTCACGGCGTCGAGGGTGTTCGGGTCAACCACTGGAGCGGCTCGAGCCCGTTGTTGTCTCTGTGGCTCCAGTTCTTCCCTCAGGTGACTGCCTTCTTCTTGCAGGGAGGCGAGCCTCGTGTCTCCTTCCTCGAGGGTTTCCTGCAGCGTTGCGGTGTCTCTCCGAGCTGGAGTTGCCGGTCTCTCCTGCTCGGGTGGTCCGGTCGCCTGAATGGCTTCCGTCTCCTTTCTCCCCGAGTCGGGGAAGTCTGGCAGCTTTGGCGTCCCCTTCCTCAGCACACCTCTGGTGGAGTCAGAGAGGTGTGCGGGGAGGGAAGCCACACTGCCGCCCACTCGCCCCAGGGAATGGCCTAAGCCGGAGCCGAGGCCGAGGCCGAGGCGGCCAAACCAGGAGGCCATCGCTGCGGGTCACAGCACTGACCTGGTGCGCTCCGCGAAGAGCGTCCAGCCCAGTCGGACAGTCCCGCCAAGTGTCAGGGCCCCGGCGGCTGCGCGAGGCTAAGAGTCAAATCACAGCCAGGCGCTGCTAGGCGACGGCGGGCCGGCGGCCTGGGGGCGGGGCCTGGGCGGGGCCGGGGCGGGGCCTGGGCGGGGCGCGGGCTCCAACCGTTGGGCTCGGGCTCCTGGAGGGGAGGGGCGGGGCTGCCCGCAACCTCGAGGCCTGCCGCCCGGCCCTCACCCATGGCCACCTCCTGGCCCGCGTGCCCCGCTCCGCCCCCCACCCAGCCCCCACCGCCAGCCCCGTGGGCCTCCGCTCAACCCCAGGGCTTCCCACCGCGGCGGTGGGCCCCCCTCTCCCTCTGCTTCAGTGCCGCCCCCGGGGGCCAGGCGGCCCTCCTGCCCCCTGGGGCCGCCCGCCAAGACCGCCGCGCTGAAGGCCGCCATCCCCACACCACCGCCACCTGTGCGCGTGGCAGCGCGTGTGGGCAGGAAGGACCCCAGGGCTCTGACTGCCGCCGAGCGCCTCCCACGCTCCCTCCTGTCCTGCGGCCGGGGCTTTTCCCAGCCGGCTTGGAGAACACTCGGAGGGCCAAGGTAGGTGGGGACCCGCCTCCACCTGCAGAGTTCCGACGAGTGTCTTCGGACACACGTCGGCCCCCTGCGCGGAAGCACGACCCTCCTGAGCACCCTGACCATTGCCATCCCCCACACAGTCGCCGGGGTCCTTGCCCCGCCGCCTCGCCCCCCACTTCCTGCGGCCCTGCCTGGAGAAGCGGTCCCCGGGAGGAGTCTGGGGGCTCTCGGGCGCCACAGGCGGGGTGTGGCACACCGCGTGCACGCTGTGCGCCCGCTTCTGTCAGCGTGGGGCGGGCTCTGGTCGTGGAAGGGAGTCTTCCCCATGCGTCGAGCGGGCGGTGGAGCGGGGAAAGGACCCAGAGGTGCTCGTGGAGCGCGCGGCCCCCAGCCCCGCTGAGCCCGGCGGAACGGCGTCCCCGGGGCCCGACTCGGGGCCGGCGGCCGAGGCCCGGCTGCGCGCCGCGCCCTGGGCCTGCCGTGCGCTCCTGCCTGGGCGCGGGGCGCGGGGCGCGGGGGCGGTGCGGCTGGCCCCGCGGGCCTGGGGACCCGCCGCCGCAGCGACCAGAAAGTCCCGGTCAGCCTGCCCCGAGCTCCGCGGGCCTGGGAGCCGGGCGCCGCCGCCGCCGCCGCCGCCGCCGCCGGCTCGGCAGTGTCGCGCGGGAGCAGCCGCCAGGCCGTCCCGGTGCGCGCGCCAGGAGCCCCGCAGGCCGGGGGAGCCGCCGCCGGCGCCGGCGCCGCCGCCGCCGCCGCCGCCAGGAAGTGGCCGTTGCACTGCGGGAGGCCGCGGGCTCACCAGAGCATGGGCAGGTGAGGGCCCCTGGCGGCCCCCTCCCTCCGTGCACCCGTCGGGGTCTCCACCGCCCGGGCCCCGCCCCCGGGAGCAGGGACCTGCGCCTTCTCCTGTCCTGCCGGCGACCCTGGCGCCCGTGCTGGCTGCCTGGGGCCACCACTCCCATCCCTGGGGCGCGTGCCCCTGCTGTGGGACACTCCCGCCAAGTGTCAGGGCCCAGGTGGCTGCGCCAGGCTAAGAGGGAAATGACAGCCAGGCGTTACCAGGCAACGGCGGGCTGGCGGGCTGGGGGCGTGACCAGGGGCGGGGCCTGGGCGGGTCGCGGTCTCCAACCGCGGGGCTGGGGTGAGGAGGGGAGGGGAGGGGCTGCCCGCAACCGCGAGGCCTGCGGCCAGGCCCTCACCCATGGCCACCTCCTGACCCGCGTGCCCCGCTCCCCGCCCCCCCGCACCGCCAGCCCCGTGGGCCTCCGCTCATCCCCAGGGCTTCCCACCACGGCGGTGGGCCCCCCTCTCCCTCTGCTTCAGTGCCGCCCCCGGGACCGGCATCCCCACACCACCACCACCACCACCTGTGCGCGTGGCAGCGCGTGTGGGCAGAAAGGACCCCAGGGCTCTGACTGCCGCCGAGCGCCTCCCACGCTCCCTCCTGTCCTGCGGCCGGGCTTTT
The DNA here is from genome assembly GCF_041296235.1 of Equus asinus. Taxonomy (NCBI): domain Eukaryota; kingdom Metazoa; phylum Chordata; class Mammalia; order Perissodactyla; family Equidae; genus Equus; species Equus asinus. The sequence goes on from NW_027225527.1 coordinate 59,540, forward strand.
CCCAGCCGGCTTGGAGAACACTCAGAGGGCCAAGGGAGGTGGGGACCCGCCTCCACCTGCAGAGTTCCGACGAGTGGGTTTGGACACACGTCGGCCCCCTGCGTGGAAGCACGACCCTCCTGAGCACTCTGACCATTGCCATCCCCCACACAGTCGCCGGGGTCCTTGCCCCGCCGCCTCGCCCCCCTCTTCCTGCGGCCCTGCCTGGAGAAGCGGTCCCCGGGAGGAGTCTGGGGGCTCTCGGGCGCCACAGGCGGGGTGTGGCACACCGCGTGCACGCTGTGCGCCCGCTTCTGTCAGCGCGGGGCGGACTCTCGCAGGGAAGGGAGTCTTCCCCATGCGTCGAGCGGGCGGTGGAGCGGGGAAGGGACCCAGAGGTGCTCGTGGAGCGCGCGGCCCCCAGCCCCGCTGAGCCCGGCGGAACGTGGTCCTCGGGGCCCGACTCGGGGCCGGCGGCCGAGGCCCGGCTGCGCGCCGCGCCCTGGGCCTGCCGTGCGCTCCTGCCTGGGCGCGGGGCGCGGGGCGCGGGGGCGGTGCGGCTGGCCCCGCGGGCCTGGGGACCCGCCGCCGCAGCGACCAGAAAGTCCCGCTCAGCCTGCCCCGAGCTCCGCGGGCCTGGGAGCCGGGCGCCGCCGCCGCCGCCGCCGCCGCCGCCGGCTCGGCAGTGTTGCGCGGGAGCAGCCGCCAGGCCGTCCCGGTGCGCGCGCCAGGAGCCCCGCAGGCCGGGGGAGCCGCCGCCGGCGCCGGCGCCGCCGCCGCCGCCGCCGCCAGGAAGTGGCCGTTGCACTGCGGGAGGCCGCGGGCTCACCAGAGCATGGGCAGGTGAGGGCCCCTGGCGGCCCCCTCCCTCCGTGCACCCGTCGGGGTCTCCACCGCCCGGGCCCCGCCCCCGGGAGCAGGGACCTGCGCCTTCTCCTGTCCTGCCGGCGACCCTGGCGCCCGTGCTGGCTGCCTGGGGCCACCACTCCCATCCCTGGGGCGCGTGCCCCTGCTGTGGGACACTCCCGCCAAGTGTCAGGGCCCAGGTGGCTGCGCCAGGCTAAGAGGGAAATGACAGCCAGGCGTTACCAGGCAACGGCGGGCTGGCGGGCTGGGGGCGTGACCAGGGGCGGGGCCTGGGCGGGTCGCGGTCTCCAACCGCGGGGCTGGGGTGAGGAGGGGAGGGGAGGGGCTGCCCGCAACCGCGAGGCCTGCGGCCAGGCCCTCACCCATGGCCACCTCCTGACCCGCGTGCCCCGCTCCCCGCCCCCCCGCACCGCCAGCCCCGTGGGCCTCCGCTCATCCCCAGGGCTTCCCACCACGGCGGTGGGCCCCCCTCTCCCTCTGCTTCAGTGCCGCCCCCGGGACCGGCATCCCCACACCACCACCACCACCACCTGTGCGCGTGGCAGCGCGTGTGGGCAGAAAGGACCCCAGGGCTCTGACTGCCGCCGAGCGCCTCCCACGCTCCCTCCTGTCCTGCGGCCGGGCTTTTCCCAGCCGGCTTGGAGAACACTCAGAGGGCCAAGGGAGGTGGGGACCCGCCTCCACCTGCAGAGTTCCGACGAGTGGGTTTGGACACACGTCGGCCCCCTGCGTGGAAGCACGACCCTCCTGAGCACTCTGACCATTGCCATCCCCCACACAGTCGCCGGGGTCCTTGCCCCGCCGCCTCGCCCCCCTCTTCCTGCGGCCCTGCCTGGAGAAGCGGTCCCCGGGAGGAGTCTGGGGGCTCTCGGGCGCCACAGGCGGGGTGTGGCACACCGCGTGCACGCTGTGCGCCCGCTTCTGTCAGCGCGGGGCGGACTCTCGCAGGGAAGGGAGTCTTCCCCATGCGTCGAGCGGGCGGTGGAGCGGGGAAGGGACCCAGAGGTGCTCGTGGAGCGCGCGGCCCCCAGCCCCGCTGAGCCCGGCGGAACGTGGTCCTCGGGGCCCGACTCGGGGCCGGCGGCCGAGGCCCGGCTGCGCGCCGCGCCCTGGGCCTGCCGTGCGCTCCTGCCCCGGCGCGGGGCGCGGGGCGCGGGGGCGGCGCGGCTGGCCCCGCGGGCCTGGGAACCCGCCGCCGCAGCGGCCAGAAAGTCCCGCTCAGCCTGCCCCGAGCTCCGCGGGCCTGGGAGCCGGTCGCCGCCGCCGCCGCCTCGACTGGGCCGCGCGGGAGCAGCCGCCAGGCCGTCCTGGTGCGCGCGCCACGAGCCACGCAGGCCGGGGGAGCCGCCGCCGGCGCCGCCAGGTAGTGGCCGTTGCACTGCGGGAGGCCGCGGGCCCACCAGAGCATGGGCAGGTGAGGGCCCCGGGCGGCCGCCTCCCTCCGTGCACCCGTCGGGGTCTCCACCGCCCGGGCCCCGCCCCCGGGAGCAGGGACCTGCGCCTTCTCCTGTCCTGCCGGCGACCCTGGCGCCCGTGCTGGCTGCCTGGGGCCACGACTCCCATCCCTGGGGCGCGCGCCTTTGCACCTGCGACGACGGCGGCGCTGGGGTGGGGGGCGCGGCGCGGGCCGCGGCGGGGTGGCGGGTGCTGGGACCTGATTCTCAGCCTTGGGCTCCAGCGGGGCGGGGTGGGGGGGCGAGGAAGGAGTGACGTGGGGTGGTCGTGGGGGCAGGGCGCGCCGCGCAGACCCTTGAGGTCCAAGTGCAGACAGAGGAAATCAGTAAAGGGGCTTCCAGCCGGTGGGATCCCCTCGGTGCGTGCGTTTCCCTTGGGCCTTCAGGGAAGCGGGAGGCGCTGCTGCCTCCAGCCCAGGGCGAGGAGGAAGTAGCGGTGCCAGTTGTTGACCCCGCGAAATTTGGAATCGGGAGCAGGATGCAGGCGCCGGGCGCCAGTGAAAGGAAAAAGGGTTCTCCCGATCCTCTTGCTCCCTTTGGCTTTGGCAGCAGCTGCTTCTCCGTGTTGCTTTGGTCCTGCTGCCGTGCTCTTCCGGCGCTGAGTGTGAAATGCCCCAGGAAGCGGGGCGGGGAGGAGGTCGAGGATGGAAGAAGGCGAGCCGGCATGGGTGGGGGGAGCAGGCGGTGCAGGAAAGGTGATCCACCTTTCCTTGCTCTCCGCTTGCTGCCTTCCCCTGAGCCTTGGACTTCCACCCCTTCCGCCTCCGCCTGTCCTCCCGTCCTCCCGTCCAACCTCTCTCTCATCTGAGTCCTGCCAAGAAGAGGCAGGTCGAACACTTGCGGTGTGCACTGGATTGAAGGAATTACCCTGCTACGATTAGGCTCGATGAGCTTGAAGTCCTTTGAGTCAGAACCTGTTTGGGGTCTGCAGAGAGTCGCGCGTGGCGGGAGGGTGGCCCGCGTGTGGGTGAGGAGCAGGGAGGAAGGCTGCAGGGGCGAGGCCTTGGAGATTCTGCTCCAGTTTGGCCTGCAGGCAGTGGAGAACCCTGGATTCCTTTCAAGCAGGGAAGCGATGGGACCACACACAAACTCAGGTCCGGGTACCCGATTTCGCAGCCAAGCCAATCAGTGAGACGTCAGGGTTGCAGCAAGGAAAGAGGTTTATGATCAAGAGGCGGCCAGACAAGGAGGTGGGAGTAAAACTCAAACCCGCCTCCTCAAAGGGAAAACAAAACGTTGGGGCGTTTATCTGGGGTTCGGGGTAGGGGTGGGACCAGGAGAGCGCTGGGGGTGAAGCTTGAAGAGTCCTCTGCTCAGGTGCGACTGTCACTGGTATTTCTTCGTGGGTCACAAGTGCGAAGTCAGTGGGGTTCGACGTGTTGCACGCCGAGGATCTCTGTCCGTGACGCGGAAAGTGGGCGATCCCTCATTTCAGCTGGTCCAAGCCTCTGCACGATGTCCGCTCGGGCGGGGGCCGGGGGGGGGGGGGGCTGCCATCAAGCTGCTCTCTGATCTGCCGTCTTCCTGTTGTTCTGCAAAACAACCTCAGAAACTTTGGTTACTTTCTTGCCCACGTCCAGCCCTGTGGGGGCCGGGCACCGTGGTGTCGGTAACGGCAGGGTTTTCCTCTTGGGTCACCCTCCCAACAGTGTGGAGGATGGGTTCAAGCGGGGAGGTGGGGGGGGGTGCTGTGCCAGGAGGCCAGCCGGCAAGATCAGTAAGGAGTCTACCGGGCTGGTTGCGTGCAAGAGACAGGAAGGCATGCGGCAGAGCAGCGGGGACGGCAAACACGGGAAGGCGCTCGGCTCCCTTTGGGAGTCGGTAGGCTGCGAAGTGGGTGAGACAGAGAGCTCAAGCGTGGCCCTGAGGCCTCTCGCTCTGCTGTCGGGGGATGAGATGGGCAGAGGTTTTCTGAGGGGATGAAAGGAAGGTAAGAGGAGGGGGAGGCTTTTGTTGGAGGATACCGGGCTCCCTTTTGGACGCGTCGGTTTTGAGAAGCCTTCGGACATCCTGAGAGGTGCGTCCAGCAGACAGTTAGAGAAAGCAGCGTGGAGTCAGGGGCAGGGTGACGTCAGTCGTACGCACTCCGAAGCCCTGGGCATCCGGGGGGCGAGTCGAATCGTAGGAGAGCGCATGAGCTTGCTCTGAGACCCGAGGGGTTCCTGTTCCCTGAAGACCGTGCCTTCGGGAACAGAACCCTTTGAGAAGTGGTCGGGAGGAGAAGCCGCAGAGGAAAGTGAGACAGAGGGGTCTGAGGTTAGGAAGGGCACCTGGGGAGGGGGCCATCCCCCAGAGAAAGAGGGTGGAGAGAACTTGCAGAGACTGAAGACGTGGGCAGCATTCCTCAGACACCACAGGGAGTTTAGGAAGACGAAGGAACCGAAGGGCGTGCCCTGGCCTCTTGCCAGGACGGGACGGCGACGAGATTTGGGGAGTCTTTCGAGGAGCCGGTGAGAGACGAGGCGATGACTGGATGGCTGACGAGGAGAGGAGTCGAGGTCTTTTGGCAGCAGCTTAGCCGTGAAAGGTAGAGAGAGAAGGCGGTGGTGGAGGAGCAGAAAGGAGAGGTGTGGATGCCGGGAGAGACTTGGGTGTGCTCAGCGGCTTAAGGAAAGAGACGGGCCGAAGAGAAAGCAGCTGGCAAACTGAGGGAACGAGATCTTTGGGGGAGGCTGAGCAGATGGTTCCCAGGGCACCCCACGTGGAGCCGGGCCCCTGGAACTGCCAAGCTGAATCCCTCTTCCTGGAAAACCAAAGGGAAAGGGGAGGGGTGGGTGGAGAGAAATAGAGGGACGTTCAAACGGGGGTGGGGGGGTGCGGGAAACGGAGAGTTCTTGACTAGCTGGCCTCTGATCTCTTCGGGTCCCGAACGGTATGAGGACGATCCCGCTTGAGGCAGGCGATGGAGATTTGGAGGGGCTGTTGAGGAAACGGGGCGGGGGGAGGGCGTTGACCACGGCCCTCTGATGGGCTTGGGGGCGGAAGCGGCTTCCATGCCCATCGCGAGGCGCCGGTTCAGTCAGTCGGTGTCCATCCGGACCACAGACCACAGACCCCTGCTTTGGAAAACAACAAGATGCAGTTCGTAAACCCTTGCAAAGATCTCTGAGGTCAGGTGACTGGCTTTGCAACCAAAAGCGAGTCAGGGAATAAGACCCTCCCCTGCTTAGGAGTTTTCTTTCCTGTCTGTCCCAGAGGCCAGAGAGCACCCGAGGGCGGTTTCCCAGGCAGCGGAAAGAGGAGGAGGACCAAGCCGAGCCGGGGGAAACCAAGCTTTCCTCCTGAAGTTTGGATGCCTGCCCCTTGCACGTTGGTGCCCTTCCCCTTTCTTCCTACTGTCCCGGGAGTGGGCGCCCTCGCGCGCTTTCTGATTCTGCAGCACTAAGGCAAGTTAGGTTCCCGCTCCCCGAGGGAAAGCTCAATAAACGCCCCCCTCCCCCCACCCCCGCCCTTCCCACCCCCCCACCCCCCACCCGCCCGCAACCCCCCCACCTCCCAGACCCAACCCCCACCCCCCACCCCACGCCCCCCAGCTCCTCGGAGACGGTGACAGCGTGGCAAACAGAATCGGAAGCGTCCTTGGCCCACAGCCTGCGATCCCACTGCTCTCCAGAGAAGTGACATCCGTCCGCTTTAAGCTGGGTGACCACCTGCAGCGACACCCTTTTGAAAGCGTGAGCCATAGCTATTTCTTTGAAAGCTCCAGTAAAGCCGCAGAGAAACCTGTGACCTTTAGCACAAGGCCACTTCGTGCTAAGGAACCCACAGCGGGGGACCGGCTTTCCTGAAAGCGCCGTCGTCTCCTCTGCGGCTTGGGGAGCCTCTAGGGCTTGGACAGGCCTTGGAGCAGCCCGGCAGCACTCTTGGCGGGTGGCAGCAGCCAAGGTGTGCCCCTGGGCACGACGTCGGTCACGGCGTCTAAGAGAAGGTGCCCAGACCCTCCGGTTCCGGGGCCGGGTGGGTCGATGAGAGACACGGCTGGGGAGCAGGGATTCCCGTCCGATCTTCTGGGGGTGGCTGCGAGGGCGGGTCTCAGAAGAGCTGGCACGTTCTTAGCCAGTCTCTTCCTGGCGGGTGCTTCGGACGCTTCCTGGGCTGAGCGGGGAGCTGTCGTGGGGGAGAAGCTCCCCGAGACTCAGCTTCTAGAAAATTCACCCAAAGCTCCGAGAAGGAACTCTTGAGCTCGGATTGCTGGCTGGGTCTCCGAGGCGTGTCGGGGGCACTGCGGGATCCGAGCCGCCCGGTCACCCATCCGGTAAGGCCGCCCTGCTCTTCCTGCAGCAACTGCTCCATTGCCTCCCTTTCCACACCCAGG
>NW_027225528.1:0-40000 GCF_041296235.1 Equus asinus
CCCCCCGCGAAGGGGGTCAGCGCCCGTCGGCATGTATTAGCTCTAGAATTACCACAGTTATCCAAGTAGGAGAGGAGCGAGCGACCAAAGGAACCATAACTGATTTAATGAGCCATTCGCAGTTTCACTGTACCGGCCGTGCGTACTTAGACATGCATGGCTTAATCTTTGAGACAAGCATATGCTACTGGCAGGATCAACCAGGTAGGAGCGCGAGGGAGCCGGGGAGAGGCCGCGCACGCGCGCACGCACGCGCCGAGGCGGCGGCGGCGGCGACCTCTCGTGGCACGGGCCGTGCGTGCCCAGGCGCGGGGCGCGCGCGGAGGCGGCGGCGGCGGCGGCACCCCGAGGCGCGGGGGCGGGGCGAGGACGGACGGACCCCGCCGCCCGCCCCCGACCGACGAGGACGCGCGCGCGGCGGCGTGGAGGGGCGGGGGCGCCCCTCGCGGCGGCCCCGATTGACGGCGCGTGAGCGGGGCCGGGGCACCAGGCAGTCGCGTCGACACCGGCCGGCCGGACGGCCCGCGCACGCCCCGCGAGCCGAGAGCCGGACCGAGGCCCGACCCCCCCGCCCCCGGGGGGTGGCGCGGCGCGCCGGCGGCCGGTCACGACGGCTGGCCGGGACCCGACCCGCGCTGTGACAGACACGCGCGCGCCAGAACGGGGCGCCGCGGGAGACGGTCCCCCGCCCGCACGCAACGTCGCCGTCGCGCGGGTGGCGGCGGCGGACACGGAGGAGGCCGCAGCGGCCCCGGGAAGCGAGTCGCGCTCGGGGCGGGGCCCCGGTCGGGCAGCCAGAACAGGCGACGACGGGGAAGGGCTCGGGAGAAGGCCGGCGGCGGCGAGGGCCGAGGCGCCGGAGAGGCGGCGGCGGAAGGGCCGCGGCCCGCCGAGAGACGCGCTCGGGGCGAAGGAGGGAAGACAGAACCTCCCGAGGCAAGTCGGCCGCCGGAGCACACACGGGGTCTCACCGCCAGGGGCCTCCAGCACCAGGGGCGGTCCCGCGGCGCCCAGAACGGCGACTGGCCCCGTCGCCCCGCGCGCAGCTCACGGGGGCTCGGCCCCGCCACGGCCAGGGCTCTCCCGCACACGGCGCCAGCGTCCCGCGCCGGGCGCCTGGCGCGCGGGCCCCACCCGACCGGAGCCGAGAGCACTTCGCCCGGGGCCACCACCGGCCTCGGTGGCCGGAGGCGACACCCGCACGGCGAGGCCCACTTCGGTCCCGGCCGGTGGGCGGCGCGGCCAGGCGTCTGCCCGGGCGGGGGAGCACCGGGGGCAGCGGGGAGCGCGGCGCGCGCCTCGACGGAGGGAGCACGGGCTCGCGGGAAGGCTCCCGGGGACGGCCTCGGGCGCGGACGGGCCACCAGGAAAACACACGCGGGATCCCACCGCCAACGACACGCGAGGGCGGTCCCACGACGCCTGGGACGCCGGCCGGCCTCAGCCACCCCTCGGCCTCCCGCGGGCCCGGCCCCACCGCCGGGGCCTACGTGAGGCGCCCCCGCCGCCGGGGGCCGCCCCGTCCACCCAGCCACCCGTCTGCCTGTCTGGTCTGCTCCGGGGCCCACGTCCCGAGGGAACGCGCCCGAGAGCGGCGGCGGCCCCCACCCATGCCCGCACGCCACCACCGGCTGCGGCTCGGGACGGGAGCGAGCGGAGAGCCAGCCGCTCGCGGCGGGGCGGAGCCCGGACGGGGCCGGGCCCTCTCCCCGCCCCAGCGCGCGACGGGAGAACCACGCGCACGCTCGCGCACACGCGCGGCCCCGCGCCCGACGACGGCCCGGCCGGGCGTGACCCTCCCCCGACTCGGAGGGGGGAGGCGCCGGCCGCGGTAGGCAAAGAGCAGCTCTGCCCACGCGCCACGGTGGTGGCGTCCGTGGCTACTACGCGCAAAGGAGGGGCGGCGGCTGGGGGGTCCGGTACCCCAAGGCACCCTCTCGGATCGCTAGAGAAGGCTTTCTCACCGAGGGCGTGTCGCCCCCGCCCATCGTCCGCCATCGGGCCCACCAAGGCGCTTACAGACACCATGGCCACGCAATGCAGGAGGGGTCTGCGGTAGAGGTAAGGCCTAGAGCAAGTCGGAGCGTCCGTGGTCAGGGCCGCGAGCCCGCGCTGCCCCGGGCTCGCCATCTCTGGCCACACTGGGCTTAGCTAGGGATCTACAAGGCCCCTGTGCGGCTCCCAAGTCAGTGCCTCCCCTCAGGCCGAGAGACCAAGGGAGGCAGAGACTGGGACGGAGGTGCCGATCAAACAGCACCTCCCAACCAAAGAGCCAGCGCCACGCCGCTGGCTCGGCCCGCCACGGTCACTCCCACACCCGCGGGGAAACCCCAGCAAGGGGAACGCGCGGGCACGCGCCCGAGCCTGCCCGCCCCCACACGGCACGCCGTGGGGGGCGACGAGGCACCCGTCCCCCCCGAGGGGGACGAGGGGCACGCCTCCCTTACCGACTCGACCCCCCCGCTCCTCAGACACACCAGCGCAGTGGTTACCTGAGGAGGCCGACGGGAACAGGGAACGACACCGCCACTCGGCCTCGGGCGCCTGAGGGACGACCTGGAACGCTCCAGGGGCACCGCCAACGGCCTGGGGAACGCGCTCACGCGCCCGGGAAGGCGCGCGGCGCGGCGGCAACACGGCCCGCCCCACCGCGGGGAGGGCCGCCCGCGAGACACAGCCAAGAGGCACAGGCAGAGCATCCGCCGCGTCACGGAGACCCCGACACCGCCCACGCCACGAGGCACGGGGCGGGGGAGCGAGGTCGGGCCGGATTCCGCACCCCTGCCGCCTCCCACACGCCACTCGCAGCGGGGGAGAACGGGCGAGGGGACCCGCGGGCAGAGCGAGAAGAGCGGTCCCGTTCGCCATGAACGTCCGTCCCTCGTCTGGCACGGCTTAGGCCCGGCCCGGGAGAGCACAGCATCACCACATCGGTCGGCAGCATAACGCGAGGGACCCCCGAGCAAGGGAAGGCCGGCGAGGACAGCGAGCGGAGGAGCCTGCTTCAGCCTCACCGACCCCTCTCCTCCTCCAGCAAGCGCGGGCGACGACCCCAGGACGAGAACGCCTGACACGCACTGGCACGGAGCCGGTGGGATGGGGTAAGTCGCGACCGCACCCGGGTGCCGGCGGCAGGGAGTGCACGTGGTAGAGGACCCCGCGCCCCTAACCCCGCCGCCCTCGGGTACCAGAGACCGGAGGTGGCACCACGGTCGTGGGGGCGCCTGGAACGCACAAGAGCCGGCGCGCAGGCCCCAGCGGGCGGCTCAAGCGGCGGGGGTGGAAACGGGCGTCCGGTTCTCGGCCAGAGCCCGGAGCCCTCCCCGCACACGCATCCAGGCACCCGGAAGCTCTCGGGCGACTGTCACCCGAGCAGAGCGTGTCAGCACTTATCTGGCGGCACAAAACCACCCATTCGGGGGCAAGAATCGCCGCGCCCGGAGACGGGGCCCACCCACGGATCACCAGGGGAACCCCTGGATCACGGCCACGGCCACCAGACCCCAAGCACGACCCCATCGCCACCAGGCCCGGAGCTCCCGGGGCCATCTGGTCGACCCCAGAAGCGTGGCGGCAGGGGGAGCCGGGGACAGCCTCCCCGGGCCGCCCGCGCGGGCCGGGACCGGTCGGTCCCTCCCTCTGAGTCGCCGGGTCAGGACTTAGAAAAGAATTCCGCGGAGGCGCCTCCGGCGACCGGGCCCGGGGCGGGACCGTGGCTCCCGTCCCTCAGCCGGGGCTCCACCTACGCCTCGAGCCGGCCCCCTCCCGCCTCCGGACAAAGACGCGACCCGCGAAACTCGGAGAGAGAAGTCCGGTCCGACGGCCCGGACCCACCCCGGGCACGCGTCCGGGCCGGGGACGCCCTCCCCGGCCCGCCCTCGAGGGCTCCCGGGGCCGGTCCACGCTCTTCTCCAGGGCGGGACTTGGAAAAAAAAACTGCCACGGAGGAGGAGGCATCCGAGGACCGGGCCCGGTCCCCACCGCCAGAGCCGGTCGACTCGGAAGACCAGTGGGGAAAAGGCCAGCCCGGCGGCCGAGCCCGTCGCGCCCTCCACGGGCCTCCCCCGCAAGGCCCCGGCCGGTCGCCCACCTCCGGAGCGGGGCGCGGAAAGGGGATCGGCGACGCGGAAGGCCCGACCACCGGGCCGCCCTCGGGACGACGGCCGGGCACGGGACGAGCTCCCTCGCCCGTTCCCCCGCGGCGGCCCCCCACCCCCTCCCGGGGACGGAGGGGCACCGGCGGCTGCTGGTCGACCCGTCCGGGAGGCCCCACACCCCGGCCGGCACCGGGCGGCGCGGCGACAGCCACCTCCCTCAGTAGCCTGCACCTCCAATCTCCGGCGAGCGGGCGTCGCGCTCACGCCCCGGCGCCACCGGGCCAGATCCCGCCAGCGACGCCGGCCTCCCGGGACTCTGCCTCGGTCACCGCGGCCGAGTCCCGTCCCTTGGCCCGCGTCGCCGGAGCTCCGGAGGAAAGAGACGATATAAAAGCGGCCGCCAGGTGGCACCCGGCGACCGACGACCGCCTCAGCGGGACGGAGCCGGAGCGCGGGCCCGCCGGGGAGCACAGCCGGGCCGCCGGGCCGCCCGATCCCGTCCCGGAGCCCCCTCGGACCCAGCCTCCCGGCCCAGTGCGGCCCCGGGGCGTCCGCCCGCGGGCTCCCGGCCGCCAAGGCGCAGCCCCAGCCGCAGGAGGGGGACTCGGAAAAGGTTTCTCGGGCGATCACCGGGAAGGGGAAGGGGAGAGTTCCCCCCAGAGAGGCCAGGGGGCGGCCCGGGCCGGGCTGGGCCGGTGCGGCCGGGAGGCCGCCGCTTCCCGGAGCGGCTGGAGCGCCCCCGGGGTTCCCGGGAGGACTTAGAAAATCAGGGCGGGCGGGGACGGTCAAACCGAAACCAGGCACGTCATCCGAGAAGGACCGTGATGACGGGAGGAGGAAAGCTTTCCAGTCCAGAGGGCCTGTCGAAGGCAGGCGGAGAGTCTACCCTCTGAAACTGAGGAAGATGGGCAAGAGGGGCTGGCTTAAGGTGGCAATCTTTAAGCAAAAGAAACACACAAGGGCGTGGAGGCCTGGGGAAAAAGCAACACGGAGAAATCCACCCTCTGAAACTGAGGGACATGGGCAAAAGAAGCTAGCTCAGGTTGCAACCTTTAAGCAGAAAAAAAACACAAGGGCGTGCAGACCTGGCAAAAAAGCAACAGTGAGAAATCTACCCTCTGAAACCGACGAAGATGGACAACAGAGGCTAGCTCAGGTGGCAATTTTTAAGGAAAAATAAAAGGAAGTGCGTGGAGACCTGGGGAAAAAGCAACACGGAGAAATCTACCCTCTAGAACTGAGAAAGAAGCGCAACAGAGGCTAGCTCAGGTGGCAATCTTTAAGCAAAAAAAATAAGATAAAAAAATACAATGGCGAGGAGACCCGGTCAAAAAGCAACCCTGAAAAAGGTACCCTCTGAAACTGAGGAAGCAGGGCAACAGTGCCTAGCTCAGGTGACAATCTTTAAGCAAAAGAAACACACAAGGGCGTGGGGAGCTGGCGAAAAGGCAACACTGAGAAATCCACCCTCTGAAACGGACGAAGATGGGCAACAGAGGCTAGCTCAGGTGGCAATCTTTAAGCAAAAGAAACACACAAGGGCGTGGAGACCTGGGGAAAAAGCAACACGGAGAAATCCACCCTCTGAAACTGAGGAAGATGGGCAAGAGAGGCTAGCTCAGGTGGCAATCCTTAAGCAAAAACAAAGCACAAAGGCGTGGAGCCCTGGGGACAAAGCAACCCTGAAATATCTACCCTCTGAAACTGAGGAACATGGGCAAGAGAGGCTAGCTCAGGTGGCACTCGTTAAGCAAAAACAAAACACAAAGGCGTGGAGACCTGGGGAAAAAGCAACCCTGAAATATCTACCCTCTGAAACTGAGGAAGATGGGCAAGAGAGGCTGGCTTCAGGTGGCAAACGTTAAGCAAAAGAAACACACAAGGGCGTGGAGACCTGGGGAAACAGCAACACGGAGATATCGACCCTCTGAAACTCAGGAAGATGGGCAAGAGAGGCTAGCTCAGGTGGCAATCGTTAAGCAAAAACAAAACCCAAAGGCGTGGAGACCTGGGGAAAAAGCAACCCTGAAATATCTACCCTCTGAAACTGAGGAAGATGGGCAAGAGAGGCTGGCTTCAGGTGGCAATCTTTAAGCAAAAGAAACACACAAGGGCGTGGGGAGCTGGGGAAAAGGCAACACTGAGAAATCCACCCTCTGAAACGGACGAAGATGGGCAACAGAGGCTAGCTCAGGTGGCAATCGTTAAGCAAAAGAAACACACAAGGGCGTGGAGGCCTGGGGAAAAAGCAACACGGAGAAATCCACCCTCTGAAACTGAGGGACATGGGCAAAAGAAGCTAGCTCAGGTTGCAACCTTTAAGCAGAAAAAAAACACAAGGGCGTGCAGACCTGGCAAAAAAGCAACAGTGAGAAATCTACCCTCTGAAACCGACGAAGATGGACAACAGAGGCTAGCTCAGGTGGCAATTTTTAAGGAAAAATAAAAGGAAGTGCGTGGAGACCTGGGGAAAAAGCAACACGGAGAAATCTACCCTCTAGAACTGAGAAAGAAGCGCAACAGAGGCTAGCTCAGGTGGCAATCTTTAAGCAAAAAAAATAAGATAAAAAAATACAATGGCGAGGAGACCCGGTGAAAAAGCAACCCTGAAAAAGGTACCCTCTGAAACTGAGGAAGCAGGGCAACAGTGCCTAGCTCAGGTGACAATCTTTAAGCAAAAGAAACACACAAGGGCGTGGGGAGCTGGCGAAAAGGCAACACTGAGAAATCCACCCTCTGAAACGGACGAAGATGGGCAACAGAGGCTAGCTCAGGTGGCAATCTTTAAGCAAAAGAAACACACAAGGGCGTGGAGACCTGGGGAAAAAGCAACACGGAGAAATCCACCCTCTGAAACTGAGGAAGATGGGCAAGAGAGGCTAGCTCAGGTGGCAATCCTTAAGCAAAAACAAAGCACAAAGGCGTGGAGCCCTGGGGACAAAGCAACCCTGAAATATCTACCCTCTGAAACTGAGGAACATGGGCAAGAGAGGCTAGCTCAGGTGGCAATCGTTAAGCAAAAACAAAACACAAAGGCGTGGAGACCTGGGGAAAAAGCAACCCTGAAATATCTACCCTCTGAAACTGAGGAAGATGGGCAAGAGAGGCTGGCTTCAGGTGGCAATCTTTAAGCAAAAGAAACACACAAGGGCGTGGAGGCCTGGGGAAAAAGCAACACGGAGAAATCCACCCTCTGAAACTGAGGGACATGGGCAAAAGAAGCTAGCTCAGGTTGCAACCTTTAAGCAGAAAAAAAACACAAGGGCGTGCAGACCTGGCAAAAAAGCAACAGTGAGAAATCTACCCTCTGAAACCGACGAAGATGGACAACAGAGGCTAGCTCAGGTGGCAATTTTTAAGGAAAAATAAAAGGAAGTGCGTGGAGACCTGGGGAAAAAGCAACACGGAGAAATCTACCCTCTAGAACTGAGAAAGAAGCGCAACAGAGGCTAGCTCAGGTGGCAATCTTTAAGCAAAAAAAATAAGATAAAAAAATACAATGGCGAGGAGACCCGGTGAAAAAGCAACCCTGAAAAAGGTACCCTCTGAAACTGAGGAAGCAGGGCAACAGTGCCTAGCTCAGGTGACAATCTTTAAGCAAAAGAAACACACAAGGGCGTGGGGAGCTGGCGAAAAGGCAACACTGAGAAATCCACCCTCTGAAACGGACGAAGATGGGCAACAGAGGCTAGCTCAGGTGGCAATCTTTAAGCAAAAGAAACACACAAGGGCGTGGAGACCTGGGGAAAAAGCAACACGGAGAAATCCACCCTCTGAAACTGAGGAAGATGGGCAAGAGAGGCTAGCTCAGGTGGCAATCCTTAAGCAAAAACAAAGCACAAAGGCGTGGAGCCCTGGGGACAAAGCAACCCTGAAATATCTACCCTCTGAAACTGAGGAACATGGGCAAGAGAGGCTAGCTCAGGTGGCACTCGTTAAGCAAAAACAAAACACAAAGGCGTGGAGACCTGGGGAAAAAGCAACCCTGAAATATCTACCCTCTGAAACTGAGGAAGATGGGCAAGAGAGGCTGGCTTCAGGTGGCAAACGTTAAGCAAAAGAAACACACAAGGGCGTGGAGATCTGGGGAAACAGCAAAACGGAGATATTGACCCTCTGAAACTCAGGAAGATGGGCAAGAGAGGCTAGCTCAGGTGGCAATCGTTAAGCAAAAACAAAACCCAAAGGCGTGGAGACCTGGGGAAAAAGCAACCCTGAAATATCTACCCTCTGAAACTGAGGAAGATGGGCAAGAGATTCTGGCTTCAGGTGGCAATCTTTAAGCAAAAGAAACACACAAGGGCGTGGGGAGCTGGGGAAAAGGCAACACTGAGAAATCCACCCTCTGAAACGGACGAAGATGGGCAACAGAGGCTAGCTCAGGTGGCAATCGTTAAGCCAAAGAAACACACAAGGGCGTGGAGGCCTGGGGAAAAAGCAACACGGAGAAATCCACCCTCTGAAACTGAGGGACATGGGCAAAAGAAGCTAGCTCAGGTTGCAACCTTTAAGCAGAAAAAAAACACAAGGGCGTGCAGACCTGGCAAAAAAGCAACAGTGAGAAATCTACCCTCTGAAACCGACGAAGATGGACAACAGAGGCTAGCTCAGGTGGCAATTTTTAAGGAAAAATAAAAGGAAGTGCGTGGAGACCTGGGGAAAAAGCAACACGGAGAAATCTACCCTCTAGAACTGAGAAAGAAGCGCAACAGAGGCTAGCTCAGGTGGCAATCTTTAAGCAAAAAAAATAAGATAAAAAAATACAATGGCGAGGAGACCCGGTGAAAAAGCAACCCTGAAAAAGGTACCCTCTGAAACTGAGGAAGCAGGGCAACAGTGCCTAGCTCAGGTGACAATCTTTAAGCAAAAGAAACACACAAGGGCGTGGGGAGCTGGCGAAAAGGCAACACTGAGAAATCCACCCTCTGAAACGGACGAAGATGGGCAACAGAGGCTAGCTCAGGTGGCAATCTTTAAGCAAAAGAAACACACAAGGGCGTGGAGACCTGGGGAAAAAGCAACACGGAGAAATCCACCCTCTGAAACTGAGGAAGATGGGCAAGAGAGGCTAGCTCAGGTGGCAATCCTTAAGCAAAAACAAAGCACAAAGGCGTGGAGCCCTGGGGACAAAGCAACCCTGAAATATCTACCCTCTGAAACTGAGGAACATGGGCAAGAGAGGCTAGCTCAGGTGGCAATCGTTAAGCAAAAACAAAACACAAAGGCGTGGAGACCTGGGGAAAAAGCAACCCTGAAATATCTACCCTCTGAAACTGAGGAAGATGGGCAAGAGAGGCTGGCTTCAGGTGGCAATCTTTAAGCCAAAGAAACACACAAGGGCGTGGAGGCCTGGGGAAAAAGCAACACGGAGAAATCCACCCTCTGAAACTGAGGGACATGGGCAAAAGAAGCTAGCTCAGGTTGCAACCTTTAAGCAGAAAAAAAACACAAGGGCGTGCAGACCTGGCAAAAAAGCAACAGTGAGAAATCTACCCTCTGAAACCGACGAAGATGGACAACAGAGGCTAGCTCAGGTGGCAATTTTTAAGGAAAAATAAAAGGAAGTGCGTGGAGACCTGGGGAAAAAGCAACACGGAGAAATCTACCCTCTAGAACTGAGAAAGAAGCGCAACAGAGGCTAGCTCAGGTGGCAATCTTTAAGCAAAAAAAATAAGATAAAAAAATACAATGGCGAGGAGACCCGGTGAAAAAGCAACCCTGAAAAAGGTACCCTCTGAAACTGAGGAAGCAGGGCAACAGTGCCTAGCTCAGGTGACAATCTTTAAGCAAAAGAAACACACAAGGGCGTGGGGAGCTGGCGAAAAGGCAACACTGAGAAATCCACCCTCTGAAACGGACGAAGATGGGCAACAGAGGCTAGCTCAGGTGGCAATCTTTAAGCAAAAGAAACACACAAGGGCGTGGAGACCTGGGGAAAAAGCAACACGGAGAAATCCACCCTCTGAAACTGAGGAAGATGGGCAAGAGAGGCTAGCTCAGGTGGCAATCCTTAAGCAAAAACAAAGCACAAAGGCGTGGAGCCCTGGGGACAAAGCAACCCTGAAATATCTACCCTCTGAAACTGAGGAACATGGGCAAGAGAGGCTAGCTCAGGTGGCACTCGTTAAGCAAAAACAAAACACAAAGGCGTGGAGACCTGGGGAAAAAGCAACCCTGAAATATCTACCCTCTGAAACTGAGGAAGATGGGCAAGAGAGGCTGGCTTCAGGTGGCAAACGTTAAGCAAAAGAAACACACAAGGGCGTGGAGATCTGGGGAAACAGCAAAACGGAGATATCGACCCTCTGAAACTCAGGAAGATGGGCAAGAGAGGCTAGCTCAGGTGGCAATCGTTAAGCAAAAACAAAACCCAAAGGCGTGGAGACCTGGGGAAAAAGCAACCCTGAAATATCTACCCTCTGAAACTGAGGAAGATGGGCAAGAGATTCTGGCTTCAGGTGGCAATCTTTAAGCAAAAGAAACACACAAGGGCGTGGGGAGCTGGGGAAAAGGCAACACTGAGAAATCCACCCTCTGAAACGGACGAAGATGGGCAACAGAGGCTAGCTCAGGTGGCAATCGTTAAGCCAAAGAAACACACAAGGGCGTGGAGGCCTGGGGAAAAAGCAACACGGAGAAATCCACCCTCTGAAACTGAGGGACATGGGCAAAAGAAGCTAGCTCAGGTTGCAACCTTTAAGCAGAAAAAAAACACAAGGGCGTGCAGACCTGGCAAAAAAGCAACAGTGAGAAATCTACCCTCTGAAACCGACGAAGATGGACAACAGAGGCTAGCTCAGGTGGCAATTTTTAAGGAAAAATAAAAGGAAGTGCGTGGAGACCTGGGGAAAAAGCAACACGGAGAAATCTACCCTCTAGAACTGAGAAAGAAGCGCAACAGAGGCTAGCTCAGGTGGCAATCTTTAAGCAAAAAAAATAAGATAAAAAAATACAATGGCGAGGAGACCCGGTGAAAAAGCAACCCTGAAAAAGGTACCCTCTGAAACTGAGGAAGCAGGGCAACAGTGCCTAGCTCAGGTGACAATCTTTAAGCAAAAGAAACACACAAGGGCGTGGGGAGCTGGCGAAAAGGCAACACTGAGAAATCCACCCTCTGAAACGGACGAAGATGGGCAACAGAGGCTAGCTCAGGTGGCAATCTTTAAGCAAAAGAAACACACAAGGGCGTGGAGACCTGGGGAAAAAGCAACACGGAGAAATCCACCCTCTGAAACTGAGGAAGATGGGCAAGAGAGGCTAGCTCAGGTGGCAATCCTTAAGCAAAAACAAAGCACAAAGGCGTGGAGCCCTGGGGACAAAGCAACCCTGAAATATCTACCCTCTGAAACTGAGGAACATGGGCAAGAGAGGCTAGCTCAGGTGGCAATCGTTAAGCAAAAACAAAACACAAAGGCGTGGAGACCTGGGGAAAAAGCAACCCTGAAATATCTACCCTCTGAAACTGAGGAAGATGGGCAAGAGAGGCTGGCTTCAGGTGGCAATCTTTAAGCAAAAGAAACACACAAGGGCGTGGAGGCCTGGGGAAAAAGCAACACGGAGAAATCCACCCTCTGAAACTGAGGGACATGGGCAAAAGAAGCTAGCTCAGGTTGCAACCTTTAAGCAGAAAAAAAACACAAGGGCGTGCAGACCTGGCAAAAAAGCAACAGTGAGAAATCTACCCTCTGAAACCGACGAAGATGGACAACAGAGGCTAGCTCAGGTGGCAATTTTTAAGGAAAAATAAAAGGAAGTGCGTGGAGACCTGGGGAAAAAGCAACACGGAGAAATCTACCCTCTAGAACTGAGAAAGAAGCGCAACAGAGGCTAGCTCAGGTGGCAATCTTTAAGCAAAAAAAATAAGATAAAAAAATACAATGGCGAGGAGACCCGGTGAAAAAGCAACCCTGAAAAAGGTACCCTCTGAAACTGAGGAAGCAGGGCAACAGTGCCTAGCTCAGGTGACAATCTTTAAGCAAAAGAAACACACAAGGGCGTGGGGAGCTGGCGAAAAGGCAACACTGAGAAATCCACCCTCTGAAACGGACGAAGATGGGCAACAGAGGCTAGCTCAGGTGGCAATCTTTAAGCAAAAGAAACACACAAGGGCGTGGAGACCTGGGGAAAAAGCAACACGGAGAAATCCACCCTCTGAAACTGAGGAAGATGGGCAAGAGAGGCTAGCTCAGGTGGCAATCCTTAAGCAAAAACAAAGCACAAAGGCGTGGAGCCCTGGGGACAAAGCAACCCTGAAATATCTACCCTCTGAAACTGAGGAACATGGGCAAGAGAGGCTAGCTCAGGTGGCAATCGTTAAGCAAAAACAAAACACAAAGGCGTGGAGACCTGGGGAAAAAGCAACCCTGAAATATCTACCCTCTGAAACTGAGGAAGATGGGCAAGAGAGGCTGGCTTCAGGTGGCAATCTTTAAGCAAAAGAAACACACAAGGGCGTGGAGGCCTGGGGAAAAAGCAACACGGAGAAATCCACCCTCTGAAACTGAGGGACATGGGCAAAAGAAGCTAGCTCAGGTTGCAACCTTTAAGCAGAAAAAAAACACAAGGGCGTGCAGACCTGGCAAAAAAGCAACAGTGAGAAATCTACCCTCTGAAACCGACGAAGATGGACAACACAGGCTAGCTCAGGTGGCAATTTTTAAGGAAAAATAAAAGGAAGTGCGTGGAGACCTGGGGAAAAAGCAACACGGAGAAATCTACCCTCTAGAACTGAGAAAGAAGCGCAACAGAGGCTAGCTCAGGTGGCAATCTTTAAGCAAAAAAAATAAGATAAAAAAATACAATGGCGAGGAGACCCGGTGAAAAAGCAACCCTGAAAAAGGTACCCTCTGAAACTGAGGAAGCAGGGCAACAGTGCCTAGCTCAGGTGACAATCTTTAAGCAAAAGAAACACACAAGGGCGTGGGGAGCTGGCGAAAAGGCAACACTGAGAAATCCACCCTCTGAAACGGACGAAGATGGGCAACAGAGGCTAGCTCAGGTGGCAATCTTTAAGCAAAAGAAACACACAAGGGCGTGGAGACCTGGGGAAAAAGCAACACGGAGAAATCCACCCTCTGAAACTGAGGAAGATGGGCAAGAGAGGCTAGCTCAGGTGGCAATCCTTAAGCAAAAACAAAGCACAAAGGCGTGGAGCCCTGGGGACAAAGCAACCCTGAAATATCTACCCTCTGAAACTGAGGAACATGGGCAAGAGAGGCTAGCTCAGGTGGCACTCGTTAAGCAAAAACAAAACACAAAGGCGTGGAGACCTGGGGAAAAAGCAACCCTGAAATATCTACCCTCTGAAACTGAGGAAGATGGGCAAGAGAGGCTGGCTTCAGGTGGCAAACGTTAAGCAAAAGAAACACACAAGGGCGTGGAGACCTGGGGAAACAGCAACACGGAGATATCGACCCTCTGAAACTCAGGAAGATGGGCAAGAGAGGCTAGCTCAGGTGGCAATCGTTAAGCAAAAACAAAACCCAAAGGCGTGGAGACCTGGGGAAAAAGCAACCCTGAAATATCTACCCTCTGAAACTGAGGAAGATGGGCAAGAGAGGCTGGCTTCAGGTGGCAATCTTTAAGCAAAAGAAACACACAAGGGCGTGGGGAGCTGGGGAAAAGGCAACACTGAGAAATCCACCCTCTGAAACGGACGAAGATGGGCAACAGAGGCTAGCTCAGGTGGCAATCGTTAAGCCAAAGAAACACACAAGGGCGTGGAGGCCTGGGGAAAAAGCAACACGGAGAAATCCACCCTCTGAAACTGAGGGACATGGGCAAAAGAAGCTAGCTCAGGTTGCAACCTTTAAGCAGAAAAAAAACACAAGGGCGTGCAGACCTGGCAAAAAAGCAACAGTGAGAAATCTACCCTCTGAAACCGACGAAGATGGACAACAGAGGCTAGCTCAGGTGGCAATTTTTAAGGAAAAATAAAAGGAAGTGCGTGGAGACCTGGGGAAAAAGCAACACGGAGAAATCTACCCTCTAGAACTGAGAAAGAAGCGCAACAGAGGCTAGCTCAGGTGGCAATCTTTAAGCAAAAAAAATAAGATAAAAAAATACAATGGCGAGGAGACCCGGTGAAAAAGCAACCCTGAAAAAGGTACCCTCTGAAACTGAGGAAGCAGGGCAACAGTGCCTAGCTCAGGTGACAATCTTTAAGCAAAAGAAACACACAAGGGCGTGGGGAGCTGGCGAAAAGGCAACACTGAGAAATCCACCCTCTGAAACGGACGAAGATGGGCAACAGAGGCTAGCTCAGGTGGCAATCTTTAAGCAAAAGAAACACACAAGGGCGTGGAGACCTGGGGAAAAAGCAACACGGAGAAATCCACCCTCTGAAACTGAGGAAGATGGGCAAGAGAGGCTAGCTCAGGTGGCAATCCTTAAGCAAAAACAAAGCACAAAGGCGTGGAGCCCTGGGGACAAAGCAACCCTGAAATATCTACCCTCTGAAACTGAGGAACATGGGCAAGAGAGGCTAGCTCAGGTGGCAATCGTTAAGCAAAAACAAAACACAAAGGCGTGGAGACCTGGGGAAAAAGCAACCCTGAAATATCTACCCTCTGAAACTGAGGAAGATGGGCAAGAGAGGCTGGCTTCAGGTGGCAATCTTTAAGCAAAAGAAACACACAAGGGCGTGGAGGCCTGGGGAAAAAGCAACACGGAGAAATCCACCCTCTGAAACTGAGGGACATGGGCAAAAGAAGCTAGCTCAGGTTGCAACCTTTAAGCAGAAAAAAAACACAAGGGCGTGCAGACCTGGCAAAAAAGCAACAGTGAGAAATCTACCCTCTGAAACCGACGAAGATGGACAACAGAGGCTAGCTCAGGTGGCAATTTTTAAGGAAAAATAAAAGGAAGTGCGTGGAGACCTGGGGAAAAAGCAACACGGAGAAATCTACCCTCTAGAACTGAGAAAGAAGCGCAACAGAGGCTAGCTCAGGTGGCAATCTTTAAGCAAAAAAAATAAGATAAAAAAATACAATGGCGAGGAGACCCGGTCAAAAAGCAACCCTGAAAAAGGTACCCTCTGAAACTGAGGAAGCAGGGCAACAGTGCCTAGCTCAGGTGACAATCTTTAAGCAAAAGAAACACACAAGGGCGTGGGGAGCTGGCGAAAAGGCAACACTGAGAAATCCACCCTCTGAAACGGACGAAGATGGGCAACAGAGGCTAGCTCAGGTGGCAATCTTTAAGCAAAAGAAACACACAAGGGCGTGGAGACCTGGGGAAAAAGCAACACGGAGAAATCCACCCTCTGAAACTGAGGAAGATGGGCAAGAGAGGCTAGCTCAGGTGGCAATCCTTAAGCAAAAACAAAGCACAAAGGCGTGGAGCCCTGGGGACAAAGCAACCCTGAAATATCTACCCTCTGAAACTGAGGAACATGGGCAAGAGAGGCTAGCTCAGGTGGCACTCGTTAAGCAAAAACAAAACACAAAGGCGTGGAGACCTGGGGAAAAAGCAACCCTGAAATATCTACCCTCTGAAACTGAGGAAGATGGGCAAGAGAGGCTGGCTTCAGGTGGCAAACGTTAAGCAAAAGAAACACACAAGGGCGTGGAGATCTGGGGAAACAGCAAAACGGAGATATCGACCCTCTGAAACTCAGGAAGATGGGCAAGAGAGGCTAGCTCAGGTGGCAATCGTTAAGCAAAAACAAAACCCAAAGGCGTGGAGACCTGGGGAAAAAGCAACCCTGAAATATCTACCCTCTGAAACTGAGGAAGATGGGCAAGAGATTCTGGCTTCAGGTGGCAATCTTTAAGCAAAAGAAACACACAAGGGCGTGGGGAGCTGGGGAAAAGGCAACACTGAGAAATCCACCCTCTGAAACGGACGAAGATGGGCAACAGAGGCTAGCTCAGGTGGCAATCGTTAAGACAAAGAAACACACAAGGGCGTGGAGGCCTGGGGAAAAAGCAACACGGAGAAATCCACCCTCTGAAACTGAGGGACATGGGCAAAAGAAGCTAGCTCAGGTTGCAACCTTTAAGCAGAAAAAAAACACAAGGGCGTGCAGACCTGGCAAAAAAGCAACAGTGAGAAATCTACCCTCTGAAACCGACGAAGATGGACAACAGAGGCTAGCTCAGGTGGCAATTTTTAAGGAAAAATAAAAGGAAGTGCGTGGAGACCTGGGGAAAAAGCAACACGGAGAAATCTACCCTCTAGAACTGAGAAAGAAGCGCAACAGAGGCTAGCTCAGGTGGCAATCTTTAAGCAAAAAAAATAAGATAAAAAAATACAATGGCGAGGAGACCCGGTGAAAAAGCAACCCTGAAAAAGGTACCCTCTGAAACTGAGGAAGCAGGGCAACAGTGCCTAGCTCAGGTGACAATCTTTAAGCAAAAGAAACACACAAGGGCGTGGGGAGCTGGCGAAAAGGCAACACTGAGAAATCCACCCTCTGAAACGGACGAAGATGGGCAACAGAGGCTAGCTCAGGTGGCAATCTTTAAGCAAAAGAAACACACAAGGGCGTGGAGACCTGGGGAAAAAGCAACACGGAGAAATCCACCCTCTGAAACTGAGGAAGATGGGCAAGAGAGGCTAGCTCAGGTGGCAATCCTTAAGCAAAAACAAAGCACAAAGGCGTGGAGCCCTGGGGACAAAGCAACCCTGAAATATCTACCCTCTGAAACTGAGGAACATGGGCAAGAGAGGCTAGCTCAGGTGGCAATCGTTAAGCAAAAACAAAACACAAAGGCGTGGAGACCTGGGGAAAAAGCAACCCTGAAATATCTACCCTCTGAAACTGAGGAAGATGGGCAAGAGAGGCTGGCTTCAGGTGGCAATCTTTAAGCAAAAGAAACACACAAGGGCGTGGAGGCCTGGGGAAAAAGCAACACGGAGAAATCCACCCTCTGAAACTGAGGGACATGGGCAAAAGAAGCTAGCTCAGGTTGCAACCTTTAAGCAGAAAAAAAACACAAGGGCGTGCAGACCTGGCAAAAAAGCAACAGTGAGAAATCTACCCTCTGAAACCGACGAAGATGGACAACACAGGCTAGCTCAGGTGGCAATTTTTAAGGAAAAATAAAAGGAAGTGCGTGGAGACCTGGGGAAAAAGCAACACGGAGAAATCTACCCTCTAGAACTGAGAAAGAAGCGCAACAGAGGCTAGCTCAGGTGGCAATCTTTAAGCAAAAAAAATAAGATAAAAAAATACAATGGCGAGGAGACCCGGTGAAAAAGCAACCCTGAAAAAGGTACCCTCTGAAACTGAGGAAGCAGGGCAACAGTGCCTAGCTCAGGTGACAATCTTTAAGCAAAAGAAACACACAAGGGCGTGGGGAGCTGGCGAAAAGGCAACACTGAGAAATCCACCCTCTGAAACGGACGAAGATGGGCAACAGAGGCTAGCTCAGGTGGCAATCTTTAAGCAAAAGAAACACACAAGGGCGTGGAGACCTGGGGAAAAAGCAACACGGAGAAATCCACCCTCTGAAACTGAGGAAGATGGGCAAGAGAGGCTAGCTCAGGTGGCAATCCTTAAGCAAAAACAAAGCACAAAGGCGTGGAGCCCTGGGGACAAAGCAACCCTGAAATATCTACCCTCTGAAACTGAGGAACATGGGCAAGAGAGGCTAGCTCAGGTGGCACTCGTTAAGCAAAAACAAAACACAAAGGCGTGGAGACCTGGGGAAAAAGCAACCCTGAAATATCTACCCTCTGAAACTGAGGAAGATGGGCAAGAGAGGCTGGCTTCAGGTGGCAAACGTTAAGCAAAAGAAACACACAAGGGCGTGGAGACCTGGGGAAACAGCAACACGGAGATATCGACCCTCTGAAACTCAGGAAGATGGGCAAGAGAGGCTAGCTCAGGTGGCAATCGTTAAGCAAAAACAAAACCCAAAGGCGTGGAGACCTGGGGAAAAAGCAACCCTGAAATATCTACCCTCTGAAACTGAGGAAGATGGGCAAGAGAGGCTGGCTTCAGGTGGCAATCTTTAAGCAAAAGAAACACACAAGGGCGTGGGGAGCTGGGGAAAAGGCAACACTGAGAAATCCACCCTCTGAAACGGACGAAGATGGGCAACAGAGGCTAGCTCAGGTGGCAATCGTTAAGCCAAAGAAACACACAAGGGCGTGGAGGCCTGGGGAAAAAGCAACACGGAGAAATCCACCCTCTGAAACTGAGGGACATGGGCAAAAGAAGCTAGCTCAGGTTGCAACCTTTAAGCAGAAAAAAAACACAAGGGCGTGCAGACCTGGCAAAAAAGCAACAGTGAGAAATCTACCCTCTGAAACCGACGAAGATGGACAACAGAGGCTAGCTCAGGTGGCAATTTTTAAGGAAAAATAAAAGGAAGTGCGTGGAGACCTGGGGAAAAAGCAACACGGAGAAATCTACCCTCTAGAACTGAGAAAGAAGCGCAACAGAGGCTAGCTCAGGTGGCAATCTTTAAGCAAAAAAAATAAGATAAAAAAATACAATGGCGAGGAGACCCGGTGAAAAAGCAACCCTGAAAAAGGTACCCTCTGAAACTGAGGAAGCAGGGCAACAGTGCCTAGCTCAGGTGACAATCTTTAAGCAAAAGAAACACACAAGGGCGTGGGGAGCTGGCGAAAAGGCAACACTGAGAAATCCACCCTCTGAAACGGACGAAGATGGGCAACAGAGGCTAGCTCAGGTGGCAATCGTTAAGCAAAAGAAACACACAAGGGCGTGGAGGCCTGGGGAAAAAGCAACACGGAGAAATCCACCCTCTGAAACTGAGGAAGATGGGCAAGAGAGGCTAGCTCAGGTGGCAATCCTTAAGCAAAAACAAAGCACAAAGGCGTGGAGCCCTGGGGACAAAGCAACCCTGAAATATCTACCCTCTGAAACTGAGGAACATGGGCAAGAGAGGCTAGCTCAGGTGGCAATCGTTAAGCAAAAACAAAACACAAAGGCGTGGAGACCTGGGGAAAAAGCAACCCTGAAATATCTACCCTCTGAAACTGAGGAAGATGGGCAAGAGAGGCTGGCTTCAGGTGGCAATCTTTAAGCAAAAGAAACACACAAGGGCGTGGAGGCCTGGGGAAAAAGCAACACGGAGAAATCCACCCTCTGAAACTGAGGGACATGGGCAAAAGAAGCTAGCTCAGGTTGCAACCTTTAAGCAGAAAAAAAACACAAGGGCGTGCAGACCTGGCAAAAAAGCAACAGTGAGAAATCTACCCTCTGAAACCGACGAAGATGGACAACAGAGGCTAGCTCAGGTGGCAATTTTTAAGGAAAAATAAAAGGAAGTGCGTGGAGACCTGGGGAAAAAGCAACACGGAGAAATCTACCCTCTAGAACTGAGAAAGAAGCGCAACAGAGGCTAGCTCAGGTGGCAATCTTTAAGCAAAAAAAATAAGATAAAAAAATACAATGGCGAGGAGACCCGGTGAAAAAGCAACCCTGAAAAAGGTACCCTCTGAAACTGAGGAAGCAGGGCAACAGTGCCTAGCTCAGGTGACAATCTCTAAGCAAAAGAAACACACAAGGGCGTGGGGAGCTGGCGAAAAGGCAACACTGAGAAATCCACCCTCTGAAACGGACGAAGATGGGCAACAGAGGCTAGCTCAGGTGGCAATCTTTAAGCAAAAGAAACACACAAGGGCGTGGAGACCTGGGGAAAAAGCAACACGGAGAAATCCACCCTCTGAAACTGAGGAAGATGGGCAAGAGAGGCTAGCTCAGGTGGCAATCCTTAAGCAAAAACAAAGCACAAAGGCGTGGAGCCCTGGGGACAAAGCAACCCTGAAATATCTACCCTCTGAAACTGAGGAACATGGGCAAGAGAGGCTAGCTCAGGTGGCACTCGTTAAGCAAAAACAAAACACAAAGGCGTGGAGACCTGGGGAAAAAGCAACCCTGAAATATCTACCCTCTGAAACTGAGGAAGATGGGCAAGAGAGGCTGGCTTCAGGTGGCAAACGTTAAGCAAAAGAAACACACAAGGGCGTGGAGATCTGGGGAAACAGCAAAACGGAGATATCGACCCTCTGAAACTCAGGAAGATGGGCAAGAGAGGCTAGCTCAGGTGGCAATCGTTAAGCAAAAACAAAACCCAAAGGCGTGGAGACCTGGGGAAAAAGCAACCCTGAAATATCTACCCTCTGAAACTGAGGAAGATGGGCAAGAGATTCTGGCTTCAGGTGGCAATCTTTAAGCAAAAGAAACACACAAGGGCGTGGGGAGCTGGGGAAAAGGCAACACTGAGAAATCCACCCTCTGAAACGGACG
Source organism: Equus asinus (assembly GCF_041296235.1). Lineage (NCBI taxonomy): Eukaryota > Metazoa > Chordata > Mammalia > Perissodactyla > Equidae > Equus > Equus asinus. Next base: position 20,323 of record NW_027225528.1, read on the forward strand.
AAGATGGGCAACAGAGGCTAGCTCAGGTGGCAATCGTTAAGACAAAGAAACACACAAGGGCGTGGAGGCCTGGGGAAAAAGCAACACGGAGAAATCCACCCTCTGAAACTGAGGGACATGGGCAAAAGAAGCTAGCTCAGGTTGCAACCTTTAAGCAGAAAAAAAACACAAGGGCGTGCAGACCTGGCAAAAAAGCAACAGTGAGAAATCTACCCTCTGAAACCGACGAAGATGGACAACAGAGGCTAGCTCAGGTGGCAATTTTTAAGGAAAAATAAAAGGAAGTGCGTGGAGACCTGGGGAAAAAGCAACACGGAGAAATCTACCCTCTAGAACTGAGAAAGAAGCGCAACAGAGGCTAGCTCAGGTGGCAATCTTTAAGCAAAAAAAATAAGATAAAAAAATACAATGGCGAGGAGACCCGGTGAAAAAGCAACCCTGAAAAAGGTACCCTCTGAAACTGAGGAAGCAGGGCAACAGTGCCTAGCTCAGGTGACAATCTTTAAGCAAAAGAAACACACAAGGGCGTGGGGAGCTGGCGAAAAGGCAACACTGAGAAATCCACCCTCTGAAACGGACGAAGATGGGCAACAGAGGCTAGCTCAGGTGGCAATCTTTAAGCAAAAGAAACACACAAGGGCGTGGAGACCTGGGGAAAAAGCAACACGGAGAAATCCACCCTCTGAAACTGAGGAAGATGGGCAAGAGAGGCTAGCTCAGGTGGCAATCCTTAAGCAAAAACAAAGCACAAAGGCGTGGAGCCCTGGGGACAAAGCAACCCTGAAATATCTACCCTCTGAAACTGAGGAACATGGGCAAGAGAGGCTAGCTCAGGTGGCAATCGTTAAGCAAAAACAAAACACAAAGGCGTGGAGACCTGGGGAAAAAGCAACCCTGAAATATCTACCCTCTGAAACTGAGGAAGATGGGCAAGAGAGGCTGGCTTCAGGTGGCAATCTTTAAGCAAAAGAAACACACAAGGGCGTGGAGGCCTGGGGAAAAAGCAACACGGAGAAATCCACCCTCTGAAACTGAGGGACATGGGCAAAAGAAGCTAGCTCAGGTTGCAACCTTTAAGCAGAAAAAAAACACAAGGGCGTGCAGACCTGGCAAAAAAGCAACAGTGAGAAATCTACCCTCTGAAACCGACGAAGATGGACAACAGAGGCTAGCTCAGGTGGCAATTTTTAAGGAAAAATAAAAGGAAGTGCGTGGAGACCTGGGGAAAAAGCAACACGGAGAAATCTACCCTCTAGAACTGAGAAAGAAGCGCAACAGAGGCTAGCTCAGGTGGCAATCTTTAAGCAAAAAAAATAAGATAAAAAAATACAATGGCGAGGAGACCCGGTGAAAAAGCAACCCTGAAAAAGGTACCCTCTGAAACTGAGGAAGCAGGGCAACAGTGCCTAGCTCAGGTGACAATCTTTAAGCAAAAGAAACACACAAGGGCGTGGGGAGCTGGCGAAAAGGCAACACTGAGAAATCCACCCTCTGAAACGGACGAAGATGGGCAACAGAGGCTAGCTCAGGTGGCAATCTTTAAGCAAAAGAAACACACAAGGGCGTGGAGACCTGGGGAAAAAGCAACACGGAGAAATCCACCCTCTGAAACTGAGGAAGATGGGCAAGAGAGGCTAGCTCAGGTGGCAATCCTTAAGCAAAAACAAAGCACAAAGGCGTGGAGCCCTGGGGACAAAGCAACCCTGAAATATCTACCCTCTGAAACTGAGGAACATGGGCAAGAGAGGCTAGCTCAGGTGGCAATCGTTAAGCAAAAACAAAACACAAAGGCGTGGAGACCTGGGGAAAAAGCAACCCTGAAATATCTACCCTCTGAAACTGAGGAAGATGGGCAAGAGAGGCTGGCTTCAGGTGGCAATCTTTAAGCAAAAGAAACACACAAGGGCGTGGAGGCCTGGGGAAAAAGCAACACGGAGAAATCCACCCTCTGAAACTGAGGGACATGGGCAAAAGAAGCTAGCTCAGGTTGCAACCTTTAAGCAGAAAAAAAACACAAGGGCGTGCAGACCTGGCAAAAAAGCAACAGTGAGAAATCTACCCTCTGAAACCGACGAAGATGGACAACACAGGCTAGCTCAGGTGGCAATTTTTAAGGAAAAATAAAAGGAAGTGCGTGGAGACCTGGGGAAAAAGCAACACGGAGAAATCTACCCTCTAGAACTGAGAAAGAAGCGCAACAGAGGCTAGCTCAGGTGGCAATCTTTAAGCAAAAAAAATAAGATAAAAAAATACAATGGCGAGGAGACCCGGTGAAAAAGCAACCCTGAAAAAGGTACCCTCTGAAACTGAGGAAGCAGGGCAACAGTGCCTAGCTCAGGTGACAATCTTTAAGCAAAAGAAACACACAAGGGCGTGGGGAGCTGGCGAAAAGGCAACACTGAGAAATCCACCCTCTGAAACGGACGAAGATGGGCAACAGAGGCTAGCTCAGGTGGCAATCTTTAAGCAAAAGAAACACACAAGGGCGTGGAGACCTGGGGAAAAAGCAACACGGAGAAATCCACCCTCTGAAACTGAGGAAGATGGGCAAGAGAGGCTAGCTCAGGTGGCAATCCTTAAGCAAAAACAAAGCACAAAGGCGTGGAGCCCTGGGGACAAAGCAACCCTGAAATATCTACCCTCTGAAACTGAGGAACATGGGCAAGAGAGGCTAGCTCAGGTGGCACTCGTTAAGCAAAAACAAAACACAAAGGCGTGGAGACCTGGGGAAAAAGCAACCCTGAAATATCTACCCTCTGAAACTGAGGAAGATGGGCAAGAGAGGCTGGCTTCAGGTGGCAAACGTTAAGCAAAAGAAACACACAAGGGCGTGGAGACCTGGGGAAACAGCAACACGGAGATATCGACCCTCTGAAACTCAGGAAGATGGGCAAGAGAGGCTAGCTCAGGTGGCAATCGTTAAGCAAAAACAAAACCCAAAGGCGTGGAGACCTGGGGAAAAAGCAACCCTGAAATATCTACCCTCTGAAACTGAGGAAGATGGGCAAGAGAGGCTGGCTTCAGGTGGCAATCTTTAAGCAAAAGAAACACACAAGGGCGTGGGGAGCTGGGGAAAAGGCAACACTGAGAAATCCACCCTCTGAAACGGACGAAGATGGGCAACAGAGGCTAGCTCAGGTGGCAATCGTTAAGCAAAAGAAACACACAAGGGCGTGGAGGCCTGGGGAAAAAGCAACACGGAGAAATCCACCCTCTGAAACTGAGGGACATGGGCAAAAGAAGCTAGCTCAGGTTGCAACCTTTAAGCAGAAAAAAAACACAAGGGCGTGCAGACCTGGCAAAAAAGCAACAGTGAGAAATCTACCCTCTGAAACCGACGAAGATGGACAACAGAGGCTAGCTCAGGTGGCAATTTTTAAGGAAAAATAAAAGGAAGTGCGTGGAGACCTGGGGAAAAAGCAACACGGAGAAATCTACCCTCTAGAACTGAGAAAGAAGCGCAACAGAGGCTAGCTCAGGTGGCAATCTTTAAGCAAAAAAAATAAGATAAAAAAATACAATGGCGAGGAGACCCGGTGAAAAAGCAACCCTGAAAAAGGTACCCTCTGAAACTGAGGAAGCAGGGCAACAGTGCCTAGCTCAGGTGACAATCTTTAAGCAAAAGAAACACACAAGGGCGTGGGGAGCTGGCGAAAAGGCAACACTGAGAAATCCACCCTCTGAAACGGACGAAGATGGGCAACAGAGGCTAGCTCAGGTGGCAATCTTTAAGCAAAAGAAACACACAAGGGCGTGGAGACCTGGGGAAAAAGCAACACGGAGAAATCTACCCTCTAGAACTGAGAAAGAAGCGCAACAGAGGCTAGCTCAGGTGGCAATCTTTAAGCAAAAAAAATAAGATAAAAAAATACAATGGCGAGGAGACCCGGTGAAAAAGCAACCCTGAAAAAGGTACCCTCTGAAACTGAGGAAGCAGGGCAACAGTGCCTAGCTCAGGTGACAATCTTTAAGCAAAAGAAACACACAAGGGCGTGGGGAGCTGGCGAAAAGGCAACACTGAGAAATCCACCCTCTGAAACGGACGAAGATGGGCAACAGAGGCTAGCTCAGGTGGCAATCTTTAAGCAAAAGAAACACACAAGGGCGTGGAGACCTGGGGAAAAAGCAACACGGAGAAATCCACCCTCTGAAACTGAGGAAGATGGGCAAGAGAGGCTAGCTCAGGTGGCAATCCTTAAGCAAAAACAAAGCACAAAGGCGTGGAGCCCTGGGGACAAAGCAACCCTGAAATATCTACCCTCTGAAACTGAGGAACATGGGCAAGAGAGGCTAGCTCAGGTGGCAATCGTTAAGCAAAAACAAAACACAAAGGCGTGGAGACCTGGGGAAAAAGCAACCCTGAAATATCTACCCTCTGAAACTGAGGAAGATGGGCAAGAGAGGCTGGCTTCAGGTGGCAATCTTTAAGCAAAAGAAACACACAAGGGCGTGGAGGCCTGGGGAAAAAGCAACACGGAGAAATCCACCCTCTGAAACTGAGGGACATGGGCAAAAGAAGCTAGCTCAGGTTGCAACCTTTAAGCAGAAAAAAAACACAAGGGCGTGCAGACCTGGCAAAAAAGCAACAGTGAGAAATCTACCCTCTGAAACCGACGAAGATGGACAACAGAGGCTAGCTCAGGTGGCAATTTTTAAGGAAAAATAAAAGGAAGTGCGTGGAGACCTGGGGAAAAAGCAACACGGAGAAATCTACCCTCTAGAACTGAGAAAGAAGCGCAACAGAGGCTAGCTCAGGTGGCAATCTTTAAGCAAAAAAAATAAGATAAAAAAATACAATGGCGAGGAGACCCGGTCAAAAAGCAACCCTGAAAAAGGTACCCTCTGAAACTGAGGAAGCAGGGCAACAGTGCCTAGCTCAGGTGACAATCTTTAAGCAAAAGAAACACACAAGGGCGTGGGGAGCTGGCGAAAAGGCAACACTGAGAAATCCACCCTCTGAAACGGACGAAGATGGGCAACAGAGGCTAGCTCAGGTGGCAATCTTTAAGCAAAAGAAACACACAAGGGCGTGGAGACCTGGGGAAAAAGCAACACGGAGAAATCCACCCTCTGAAACTGAGGAAGATGGGCAAGAGAGGCTAGCTCAGGTGGCAATCCTTAAGCAAAAACAAAGCACAAAGGCGTGGAGCCCTGGGGACAAAGCAACCCTGAAATATCTACCCTCTGAAACTGAGGAACATGGGCAAGAGAGGCTAGCTCAGGTGGCAATCGTTAAGCAAAAACAAAACACAAAGGCGTGGAGACCTGGGGAAAAAGCAACCCTGAAATATCTACCCTCTGAAACTGAGGAAGATGGGCAAGAGAGGCTGGCTTCAGGTGGCAATCTTTAAGCAAAAGAAACACACAAGGGCGTGGAGGCCTGGGGAAAAAGCAACACGGAGAAATCCACCCTCTGAAACTGAGGGACATGGGCAAAAGAAGCTAGCTCAGGTTGCAACCTTTAAGCAGAAAAAAAACACAAGGGCGTGCAGACCTGGCAAAAAAGCAACAGTGAGAAATCTACCCTCTGAAACCGACGAAGATGGACAACAGAGGCTAGCTCAGGTGGCAATTTTTAAGGAAAAATAAAAGGAAGTGCGTGGAGACCTGGGGAAAAAGCAACACGGAGAAATCTACCCTCTAGAACTGAGAAAGAAGCGCAACAGAGGCTAGCTCAGGTGGCAATCTTTAAGCAAAAAAAATAAGATAAAAAAATACAATGGCGAGGAGACCCGGTGAAAAAGCAACCCTGAAAAAGGTACCCTCTGAAACTGAGGAAGCAGGGCAACAGTGCCTAGCTCAGGTGACAATCTTTAAGCAAAAGAAACACACAAGGGCGTGGGGAGCTGGCGAAAAGGCAACACTGAGAAATCCACCCTCTGAAACGGACGAAGATGGGCAACAGAGGCTAGCTCAGGTGGCAATCGTTAAGCAAAAGAAACACACAAGGGCGTGGAGACCTGGGGAAAAAGCAACACGGAGAAATCCACCCTCTGAAACTGAGGAAGATGGGCAAGAGAGGCTACCTCAGGTGGCAATCCTTAAGCAAAAACAAAGCACAAAGGCGTGGAGCCCTGGGGACAAAGCAACCCTGAAATATCTACCCTCTGAAACTGAGGAACATGGGCAAGAGAGGCTAGCTCAGGTGGCAATCTTTAAGCAAAAGAAACACACAAGGGCGTGGAGACCTGGGGAAAAGGCAACACTGAGAAATCCACCCTCTGAAACGGACGAAGATGGGCAACAGAGGCTAGCTCAGGTGGCAATCGTTAAGCAAAAACAAAACCCAAAGGCGTGGAGACCTGGGGAAAAAGCAACCCTGAAATATCTACCCTCTGAAACTGAGGAAGATGGGCAAGAGAGGCTGGCTTCAGGTGGCAATCGTTAAGCAAAAGAAACACACAAGGGCGTGGAGACCTGGGGAAAAAGCAACATTCAGAAATCCACCCTCTGAAACTGAGGAAGATGGGCAACAGAGGCTACCTCAGGTGGCAATCGTTAAGCCAAAGAAACACACAAGGGTGTGGAGACCTGGGGAAAAAGCAACACGGAGAAATCCACCCTCTGAAACTGACGAACATGGGCAAAAGAAGCTAGCTCAGGTTGCAACCTTTAAGCAGAAAAAAAACACATGGGCGTGCAGACCTGGCAAAAAAGCAACAGTGAGAAATCTACCCTCTGAAACCGACGAAGATGGGCAACAGAGGCTAGCTCAGGTGGCAATTTTTAAGGAAAAATAAAAGGAAGTGCGTGGAGACCTGGGGAAAAAGCAACACGGAGAAATCTACCCTCTAGAACTGAGAAAGAAGCGCAACAGAGGCTAGCTCAGGTGGCAATCTTTAAGCAAAAAAAATAAGATAAAAAAATACAATGGCGAGGAGACCCGGTGAAAAAGCAACCCTGAAAAAGGTACCCTCTGAAACTGAGGAAGCAGGGCAACAGTGCCTAGCTCAGGTGACAATCTTTAAGCAAAAGAAACACACAAGGGCGTGGGGAGCTGGCGAAAAGGCAACACTGAGAAATCCACCCTCTGAAACGGACGAAGATGGGCAACAGAGGCTAGCTCAGGTGGCAATCGTTAAGCAAAAGAAACACACAAGGGCGTGGAGACCTGGGGAAAAAGCAACACGGAGAAATCCACCCTCTGAAACTGAGGAAGATGGGCAAGAGAGGCTACCTCAGGTGGCAATCCTTAAGCAAAAACAAAGCACAAAGGCGTGGAGCCCTGGGGACAAAGCAACCCTGAAATATCTACCCTCTGAAACTGAGGAACATGGGCAAGAGAGGCTAGCTCAGGTGGCAATCTTTAAGCAAAAGAAACACACAAGGGCGTGGAGACCTGGGGAAAAGGCAACACTGAGAAATCCACCCTCTGAAACGGACGAAGATGGGCAACAGAGGCTAGCTCAGGTGGCAATCGTTAAGCAAAAACAAAACCCAAAGGCGTGGAGACCTGGGGAAAAAGCAACCCTGAAATATCTACCCTCTGAAACTGAGGAAGATGGGCAAGAGAGGCTGGCTTCAGGTGGCAATCGTTAAGCAAAAGAAACACACAAGGGCGTGGAGACCTGGGGAAAAAGCAACATTCAGAAATCCACCCTCTGAAACTGAGGAAGATGGGCAACAGAGGCTACCTCAGGTGGCAATCGTTAAGCCAAAGAAACACACAAGGGTGTGGAGACCTGGGGAAAAAGCAACACGGAGAAATCCACCCTCTGAAACTGACGAACATGGGCAAAAGAAGCTAGCTCAGGTTGCAACCTTTAAGCAGAAAAAAAACACATGGGCGTGCAGACCTGGCAAAAAAGCAACAGTGAGAAATCTACCCTCTGAAACCGACGAAGATGGGCAACAGAGGCTAGCTCAGGTGGCAATTTTTAAGGAAAAATAAAAGGAAGTGCGTGGAGACCTGGGGAAAAAGCAACACGGAGAAATCTACCCTCTAGAACTGAGAAAGAAGCGCAACAGAGGCTAGCTCAGGTGGCAATCTTTAAGCAAAAAAAATAAGATAAAAAAATACAATGGCGAGGAGACCCGGTGAAAAAGCAACCCTGAAAAAGGTACCCTCTGAAACTGAGGAAGCAGGGCAACAGTGCCTAGCTCAGGTGACAATCTTTAAGCAAAAGAAACACACAAGGGCGTGGGGAGCTGGCGAAAAGGCAACACTGAGAAATCCACCCTCTGAAACGGACGAAGATGGGCAACAGAGGCTACCTCAGGTGGCAATCGTTAAGCCAAAGAAACACACAAGGGTGTGGAGACCTGGGGAAAAAGCAACACGGAGAAATCCACCCTCTGAAACTGAGGAACATGGGCAAAAGAAGCTAGCTCAGGTTGCAGCCTTCAAGCAGAAAAAAAAAAGACGCAAGGGCGTGGAGAGCTGGCGAAAAAGCAACACTGAGAAATCTACCCTCTGAAACCGAAGAAGATGGGCAACAGAGGCTAGCTCAGGTGGCAATCTTTAAGCAAAAAAAAAAAAATAAAAAAATACAATGGCGAGGAGACCCGGTCAAACAGCAACCCTGAAAAAGGTACCCTCTGAAACTGAGGAAGCAGCGCAACAGTGCCTAGCTCAGGTGACAATCTTTAAGCAAAAAAAAAAAAACAAAAAACAAAAAACAAAAAACAAAACCCACAATGGAGTGGAGACCCGGGGGAAATCAACACTGAAAAATACAAAAAGAATGGAAGACCAATAGACAGAGCAGGCACTTTCACCTGGGGTGGAGGAGGTACGCATGGATGACCGATAAGCGCATGAAAAGATGTGAGCTGTTCCCTGGAAAAGCAAGTGAGAAAATTAGAGGGAGACATTGTGGGGACACATGGGTGAGACTGCCTTCTTCCAAATACCGGAACAGGATCAAACTGCTAGTCAGGTCGCGGAGAAGCCAAGTCAGTCACTCACGCCTCACTGGTGGTGAAGGGAAACGGTATGGCCTCTGTGAAAAAGGGCGTGGCGGGTTCCAAAACTGACACGCTGCGGAAACAACCACCGAAAGTGGCAACCTACATAAGCCTTTGGTGTATCTTGCCTCCTAAGAGCGTCTGTATGTAGCTGGAGCCTTGGGTCGTTAAGGCTTCCACAGTGATCTGTGGTGGGTGGGTGGGGGGGGGGGCCTTGGGCCTTGGGGGTCTCCGCTGGACCTCCAGGAAGTCAGCTTTTGTGGAGTCCCGTGAGTCCTTCCAGGGAGGGAGGCATCCAACCCGAGGGTGGTCTGGAGGGCACCACTCCCACCACTCCCGGGGGCTGGGGCGGGGGGCGGGGTGGGGGCTGCGGCCACGTTCCTGTTCATTCACACAGAATCCGGGGCATGAATGTTCTTAGCAGCTCTGTTCCACACAGCCCCACACTGGAAACCACACAGACGTCCTGCGAGTCCCATCCCTTGCTCATGTCGCCGGGGCTCCGGAGGAGGGCCACTCTGTAAAAGCGGCCGCCAGATGGCGCCCAACGACCGGCGCGGAGGGGTCAGCGGGAGGGAACCGGGTCACCAGCCAGCGAGAGTGCACAGCCTGAGCCCACCGCCGGGTCAGGTCTCTCTCTGTCTCTGTCTCTGTCTCTGTCTCTGTCTCTCTCTGTCTCTGTCTCTGTCTCTGTCTCTCTCTGTCTCTCTCTCTCTCTCTTTCTCTCTGGGCCCGCTTGGGGCGGCCGGGAGGTCACCACGTGAGGCCCCAGGGTGTCCACCTCGGAGCTCCCAGGCAGCACAGGGCAACCCTGGGCGCAGAAGGAGGTGTTGGAAAATCGGCGGGGAGGGGGGTGGGGTGGGTGGGCTTGCCAGGAAGGGGACAGACTCCCCACGTGACTTCTGGGCCGGGCCGGGCGCGGGGCTGCCGGCTGGCTGACGCGGACAGAGGTGGAAAAGTCCCCGGAGATGCCACGGGGCAGGCCGGGGCTGCCGGCCCCCGCTTCCCGGAGCGGCCCGAGCACTTCCCGGGCTCCCGGGAGGACTTAGAAAATCACGGCGGGGTGGGGGGTGGGGGTCGCTGTCAAACCGAAACCATGCACGTCATCAGAGAAGGACCGTGACGACGGAGGAATTGTCCGCAGTCTGTCAGGAATTGTGTGCAGCCTGTCACTTCCGGCCCAGAGGGTCTCTCTAAGGCAGACGGACAGACAGAGCCCACAAGTCGTAGAGGAAAGGACCGAGCCGCTTGGCCGCGGAAAAGTTTACAACACAAAACAGGTCTCCCTCCGCACGGGGCCACAGCAAAGCCCAAAGACGACACACGGGGGGGAGCATGGGTGCAGATGCACGTGTGGTGATAAGAATATGGATTTCAGCAGGGCTTCCCGTCCTCATCAACAAGCAGAAGCACCCAAATGGTGGGGGTTGGGGGGCAGAGACCTCACAGCCATTCCCTCCACAAATCGAGTTCCCCGGGACATCCTCACAGCGCCGTGCTGTGAGTGTGTGTGGGTGTTTAAAATGGAGTAAATGTGGACGTGGAACTGCTCCGTGAAACCAAAATAACAACAGTCGTAGATCTTCTTTGGTCATTTAGAAAATTCTTTTTTTTTTTTTTTCCCCAGCGGTGCACGTATTTCCCTTCCAAAAAAGAAGAACGGGAAAGGAGATGTTAAAGGCAAGCAGAGAGAGGAAAACTGTTGCAAAACAAAAGCTGAGCTCCCGTCCGAGGGAGGCCTCCTCCATTGGAGGCCTAGGAAATCATTCTGACAAAATGGAGGATCTCTGTCTTTGGTGTCGATTCCCTCAGAGGTCAAGAGAAACATTTTCCAACGTCTTTATCAGGAGGAGACTAGAAGTTAGAGAAAAGTATCCTTTCGGGAGTGAGAAAAACAAATTCTGATTTTGCATCAGCTTCCCTCCGATCTTGAAACTCATTGACTTGATTCCATTCTGTCGACGGAAATAATCCGGAACCAATCTATCCGTGAAAATCGGGGTGCGTTTATTCTGAGCTAAAATGTGAGGACTGTGGCCCGGGGCCTTTCTTCCCGAAGGAAGAGAGGGTGCCCGGGAAGTGGGGTGTACAGAGTGCTTCTAGACCCCCAGAGAGGACGTTTCACATAGGATCGAAAGGTCCCTTGGATGATAGTCGCGAGACTGCTCTGTCGGCACAGCGATCGACAGACACTGCTGGGTGGCAGGTCTGTTGTCTGGGCCTGGGTGGTCACAGGGGAGCCGGATGGTCAAAGGTGAGCGCAACCATCCGCTCCTAGCCTAAGGAAAGATGCCTCTCCTTAAGGAAAGGCCCGAGCACGGGGAAGCTGCTCCTTTCCCTTAAGGGCATTGGTTCTTGCCGTAGGAAATGTGTAAAGCGGATCTACGATGCGATGCGTGCTCGACGGCCACGTCAGGCCCTTTTCGAAAAACACTGTCAGGCCGAATTAGGCCGACACCCAATGGCTTCCTCATAGACTCCCATAGATCCTATCGCTCGCCATTTCTATCTGTCCACTCGTTCCAATTTTAGGCCACTTGACCACGAACAGGCCTTTTTCTCAGATTATTTTCCCCGTGAAACTTTGATCACCTTTTCACAGACAAAACGATCTTTACTTTTTAGGCCCTCTTGCCTGAAGGCAGCCATCTCACTTTCCTTGAACACAAAGATGTTTCCCATATTCACTTTTAGTGGCTTTTTGTTTTGTTTTGTTTTGTTTTGAGGACGATGAGCCCTGAGCTAACTGCTGCCAATCCTCCTCTTTTTGCCGAGGAAGGCTGGCCCTGAGCTCACCTCCGTGCCCATCTTCCTCTATTTCATATGTGGGACGCCTACCACCACGTGGCTCGCCCAGCGGTGCCACGTCCACCCCCGGGATCTGAACTGGCGAACCCCGGGCCGGCGAAGCGGAACAGGCACACTTAACCAGCGCGCCACCGGGCCGGCCTAGTGGCTTTCATCGCATTTGTTAAGTAGATTTTTTAACCCTCACGAACCTTAATTTTGGTGAAAACTAAGAAGCCAGCAATTAGGAACTGTCCTTCCCATGAGCATTCCGTCGCTTGGCCAATGTCTAAACACTTGGCCACTTTTAGAAACATGGGATTTCATAGGTTTATCTTTTCCTTCGCTTTATTTGATTTCATCTCACTTTAGTTTTTGGGTGAGGAAGATCGGCCCTCACAGAGCTAACGCCTGTTGCCAATCTTCCGTTTTTGTTTTTTTTTCCCCCCTCCCGATTTTTCTCCCCCAATCCCCCCCATGACATAGTTGTCTATCTTAGTTGAGGGCCCTTCCAGTTGTGGCATGTGGGACGCCGCCTCCACACGGCCCGACGAGCGGTGCCGTGTCCGTGCCGTGCCCGGGATCTGAACCGGCAAAACCCTGGGCCGCCGAAGGGGAGCTTGTGAACTTAACCACTCGGCCACGGGGCCGCCCCTGTCCGTGGACTTTTTTATCACCTGATTTCACCTCGCAAAACTTCAAAGCTTCAAGTTATCAGAGAGGTTTGGGAAGTTGTTTTTATTAATTTAATTAATTTATTTTTCGAGGAAGACGAGCCCCGAGCTGACACCTGCTGCCAATTCTCCTCTTTTTGCCCCGGGAGAGTGATCCCGAGCTAACATCCGTGCCCATCCCCCTCCCCTTGATAGGCGGGACGCTGACCACAGCGTGGCTCGCCAAGCGGCGCCACGTCCGCACCCTGGATCCGAACCTGCGAACCCCTGGCTGACAAAACGGAACGTGCGAACTTAACCGCTGTGCCGCCGGGCTGGCCCTTCGGGAAGTTATTTTCAGGACACGGGCCATAAACTAGAATCACCGCTACAGGTTTATCGGAGCGACATCAGCGTTCGTGGTGGATTGAGTCGTCCCCTCTGTCTCTCCCCTCCAGGGCACAACCAAAGGGACGTCTATCGACCCACCCACCAAGGATTCCCCCCCCCCCCCCCGCACGGCACAGCAGGATGCCTGAGAGATCCACGCAGCCCTACAGCGGCAAGTCACATTCGCACAGTCAAAATTCAATGGCAGAGACAAAACGTTAAGGTCAGTGAGAGGGAAGAGAATAACCGGCCCAGGAGCAACGGTGTGAAGAACACGGAGAAGACGGGTCCTAGACGCCGGGGTCCCCGGAGCAGCGATTTCATCAGAGGCCCGCAAACGTCCACGATCTCCACACCACGTTTATGGCCGACTGCGTGCGTGGGTCCTTTGGAATCGACCAGGCTACCGTCCGGGCCACTTTGGGACATCGTGTCCAGCTGCCCCGAGCGGTGGAGCTGTCGTTCAAGTGTAAGATGGGGCCCGTCCGGGGAGAGAATGGGGACGGGGAAAGGGAGGCCGCGGGAAGTCACAGAGTCTGAGGTGTTCGGGGGAGACTGACTCTTCTGAAGTGGAGGTGGTAGAAGGAGAGCAGCAGGATTTTTGGATTTTTGTTCCCTCTGTTAGGTATCTGGGTCCGGAGGAGAGTGGGGCGGGGGGGGGGGCGGGTGGTGGTGGTGGTGGTGGGTGTGAGGCTGAGGCGGGGCTGGTGTTTCCTTTCCGAGTCAGGTGGAAGAGCTCCTCCAGTGGAGGTTTTTAGACAAGGGGTCTGGTCTGGCAGGATGGGAGGTTGCGGGTTGAGCCACAGGGGAATCTGTCGTAGCTCAGACTCGGGCCTTTGAAGAAATAGACAGAGAGAGGAGTTTTGCTCTGTCTGTCACCGCAGCCGGCACCTCAGGAGCAACAACAGGAGGCTTCCCGAATGAGTGAAGGGGCAGGAGCCAGCGTGCCCCGTGCCTCTCTCAGCCCTGCGCCGGCAGGGAAGGAAGCAGGCAGGCAGGCCTCAGGGCTACTCCCGTCCTACTGCCCGGTGGTCCCTGTCCCGGCCCCGCCCCCACTCTCCCCCTGACCCTCACCGCTCCCCAGCCCTCTTCTCAGCCAGAGAGGCGATGGGGGGGGGGCGGTGCGGTCCCAGAACAAGTTTCCTCTCATCCGCCATCATCTTGCCACCCTGACGACTTGGCCTGAGATCCGGCCTAGGCTGTACCCTGAGATCCGGCCTAGGCTGTACCCGTGTGTGGTTTTCCTGTGGACAAGGGGGCCGGTTCACCATTTCGGAAGAAACCCCTAGCCTTCCACTGCCGAGTCGCCAGCCTGGGAGGGGGGAGGGGGGAGGGGGGAGGGGAGGTCAGGCCCATTCATTCCGATGGGCCTGGCGTCAGGGCTTCATTCAAGTGCAGGAAGCTCTCTCCCATGGCCTCGGGCTTTTTTCCATTGAACGGCTTTCTTCAATTCCCCCACCCTTAGGCCGCAGTCCACCAAGGGCCGGGAGGCAGGGAGGGAAGATGTTGGGGCAGGGTGGCTGTCTGAGAAACTCGCCTCATCTGGGGCAGAAAGAGTGCCCCCCTCCTTTCTCTAACCCTACTAGACTGCTTGAGGATCACGGACGGTTTGGCTCATCGATGAGCCCTGCGTTATGGGCCCGGCAAGCAAACTCCTAACGGGCAACCCGCCGCTCTAGGCGTGTGTGGGTTTTTTGATCTTTCACCTTCAAGTTCGCACGACATCGGTCCCTGTCCCCCGCCCCGGCTTCCCATGGGAAATCCTCCGTCTCTTTCCACAGACTCACTGGCGACTTCACACAGTGCCTGCCTCCTCCTCCTTAGGAAGGAAGGAAGGAAGGAAGGAAGGAAGGAAGGAAGGAAGGAAGGAAGGAAGGGAGGGGCTGACCCCGTGGCCGAGCGGTTGAGTTTGCACGCTCCGCTTCAGCGGCCCGGGGCTTGGAAGGTTCGGATCCTGGGCTCGGACACGGCACCGCTCATCAAACCACGCTGAGGTGGCGTCCCACACGGCAGAACCAGAGGGACCCTCAAAGAGAATATAGAACTAGGTACTGGGGTGCTCTGGGGAGAAGAAGAAGAAGGAGGAGGAATAAAAAGAAAAGAAAAGATTGGCAATGAGCTCGGGTGCCAGTCTTTAAAAAAAAAAAAAAAAAGAGGAAGAAAGATGGACAAACAGGAACGAATCCCACTGACGGCACCTCCAAATGGTGGGGGGCAGGGGGGTGGGGGGGGTGGGGAGTGGCATCATCGGGCCAAGGGTGACTCTAAGCGTGATCCCGCGGTTGTGTTATTTGACATTTTATCGAATCGATTTATTATTTTA
This sequence comes from Equus asinus, assembly GCF_041296235.1. Classification (NCBI taxonomy): domain Eukaryota; kingdom Metazoa; phylum Chordata; class Mammalia; order Perissodactyla; family Equidae; genus Equus; species Equus asinus. The sequence goes on from NW_027225528.1 coordinate 35,383, forward strand.
TTTTTGAGGAAGATGAGCCCTGAGCGAACATCTGCCACCAATCCTCCTCTGTCGGCCGAGGAAGACTGGCCCTGAGCTGACATCCGTGCCCATCCCCCTCTACTTTCCAGGTGGGACGCCTGCCACAGCGTGGCTCGCCAAGCGGTGCCGGGTCCTGCGCCCGGGATCCGGACCGGCGAACCCGGGGCCGGCGGAGCAGAACGTGCGAACTTCACCGCCGCGCCACCGGGCCGGCCCCCGGAGTTGTTTTGAAAATCCAGTAAGGGGCTGGCCCCGTGGCCGAGTGGTTAAGTTCGCGCGCTCCGCTGCAGGCAGCCCAGTGTTTCATCGGTTCGTTCGGATCCCGGGCGCGGACACGGCACTGCTCATCAAACCACGCTGAGGCGGCGTCCCACATACCACCGCTAGAAGGACCCACCGCGAAGAACACACAACTACGTACCGGGGGGCTTTGGGGAGAAAAAGGAAAGACAAAAAATAAAATCTTCCAAACTCCAATAAAACTTTGAGTGAAGACGACGAGGAGGATGCGAAACGTATCTCACGCCTCCGAGCCGAGCCGTCCGTTTAGGTTTAGGAAGGGGGACGAGGACCCTTTGTAAGCGACATCCCTTTTTAAGCACCATTCTAAACCACAGAACAGAACTCCCTCTCCTCGACCCGGAGCGAGGAGGTTCCTGGGTGTGTCAGAGAGGGTCACGTCCTCTGCAGCACGAACGAACCGCCAGGGTTCGGCCACGGGAAAGAATTTCTTCCTCTCCAGGGGGACTAAAAGTCACCGACGGCAGCGGGCGTAGGTGCTATCCTTCCCGTCCAGGAAAGGCAGGGAGAACTTCAGCCGTGAAGAGAAGGAGGTCTTCCTCACTCCCCGTTTTGGGAGGGCCCCTTTGGCAGGGGAGTTTTGTCTCCTGATTTCAAGTCAGGAAGAAAAGGGAGAGAGAGAGAGAGAGAGAGAGAGAGAGAGAGAGAGAGAGAGAGTGTGTGTCCTTCTCGTGCCAGGTCGGTCTGAGGGGGACCTCCTCTGGTTTCCTCCCTTCCCAGGGAACGCCGTTCGCTCCTTCTTCTAGAAAAAGCTCCCAAAGCACCACCGCCCAGGATGGTCGACCTACGCCCATCGTCCCTCCTTTCCCAATCATTTCTACCGCGACAGAGGGACAGAGGCCCCTGCCCCATCCCCATCCCCACCCCCACCCCCATCGCCTGCCTCCTTGATGGCCAAAGGAGCTGCCTCTGAGAATGGAACGGGGCTTGGAAACCTTCTAGAGGGGTGACTCTCACCTGCCTGCCTGCTGGGAAAAGCACCACGCTGTCCATCGGACTGCTCTTTTGGGCAAACGTAGGCGTGCCACATAGCGATCGACAGCTATGGCGGGGGGGGGGGGCGGGGTGGCGTGGTGGTGCCCAGGATCCACGACACGTGACGGCTGCGGAGCACGACAGCCCTAAGACCTTGAGGGAGACGGGGTGGCGCGTGAATCCTTTCGGAACGAGAACGACAGGAAACGCTGACGGGGACGTGTTCTCCTCTCGAGAACACACCAACGCCTCGCACGGTGTCTGACCCGGGGTGCCTCTGACTTTTGTCATCAGAGACGATCCTCTCGACCGCCCCTCACGCTTTGGGGAAAAGGGGAGAGGGACTCGGTAGCACGGGAAAAGCCATCCATCCGCCCTTCCTTTCCGTCTTCACGGCTCCTTCTCGTGGAAAACGAGGAAGCCGTCCGGAGGAACGGAACACTGACCCGGGCCAAAGCGTGGCCCAGCCTGAGCCTCCAAAACCTTCTGCTAAGTGAGAGGTGCCAGACATCCAAGGCGACCTACGTTGCGATTCCACACAGAGGAGAGAGCTAGAACGGTCCAACCCTAGAGGGCGACAGCAGATGGCGGCGGCGGCGGCGGCGGCAGCGGTGGTGGTGATCGTGGTGGGGCAGATCCGGGAGTGGGGCCGTTTTTTCTTTCGGGGGGAGGGGATGGAAACGGAAACCTTCTGGAAATAGATAGCCATGACGGATGCGCCACCTTGGGGAGAGAGACTCCCGAAGGCCACTGGCTTGTGCCCCGTGGAAAGGATGGATTCGGTGGGATGGGAATTCTACCTCCGTGTAGAGCGTGTGGTAAACCACGAGGTAGGTGGGTGGGTGGCCTCCCTGCCTCGCCTCCACCTAGACGTCCACACACAGAGACCGACGAGGGAGGGAGGGAGGGAGGGAGGGAGGGAGGGAGAGAGACAAGACTGACAGAGGCCGAGGCCGAGGCCGAGGCAGTGAGCGAGTAAGTGATCGACCCTGGCCATAGGGATTCCTCAGAGGGCGTCTCTTGGCTCCCCAAACGAAGAATGTGTGTGGAGATCGAGAAAGATCACCGACCTAGGAGAACCAGCAAGACTTCCTCACCCGCCAGAGAGCCGCTGGGCCCCTGCCGTCCCTGCCACCGCCACCCCTACCCCTCGCCTTTGGCAGCGACGCCAACGAAAGGCAGGCAGACGAGTGGGAGAGTCGTGTGGTGGTGTCCCCCAAGGAAGGTGGGTCCATGCCGACGAGCGGTCGTCGGCGTGTGGAAAAGCCAGAGGCGGGCTGACTAGAAGGAGGGCGTCCTGGAGGAAGGGGCCAGGGTGTGAGGGAGAGAGGCCTGTTCCTCTTCCCCTGTCGGTCCCAAGTCAGGGGCCCAAAGGAGGAAAGCTGTCCGTTCCTTTCCGACTCGGACGGTTCGGGCGGAACCGACCGATCCCCGCGGCGGCGCAGTCGGGGCTTTCTGGACCAGAACCCCTCTCTCTGTCGCCTTTCGACCACACGCACGCTTTAGAGGCCAAGGGAAAATGGATCGGGTCTCTCTGTCTCTCTCCCTAGAAAACAAGGGGCCGGGGGCCGAGCCCGTGGACGAACGGTCAAGTAGCGCCCCCCACCCCGGCCCCCGGCTTCGACGGCCCAGGTTTTCACCGGTTCGGATCCTGGGCGCAGCCCCAGACCCAGCATCGCCCTTCAAGCCACGCCGAGGCGGCGTCCCACATAGCAGAAACGCGAAAGACCTACCACTGGAACCTACAACTATGGACGGGACGGGACGGGACGGGGCGGGGCGGGGCGGGGCGGGGCGGGGCGGGGGTGGGGGGGGCGGCTTTGGGGAGCAGGAAGAAAGAAAAAATAAAAGAAACACAAGGACGGTCATCGCGATAGTTCTTTCCACTTCCATCCATATGTTAACAGGACCCAAGTTTCCCGACCTCCATTTGGATGTATGTTAACTAAATGGAGAAGCTATTCAAAGGACTCCTCTAAAGAAGTCCACGTTCTTCTTCCTAAATGATAATGAAAATCATTGTCACCACCGCTCTTCCGACCCTCCATGTCCAGACGGCCTCCCGCCCCTCCCCTATCCCCAACTCCCGCCCCGCCCCGCGCCGACCCCCGACCCCGGCATTCTCCACGCCCACCTTTCCCTCTCCACTCCTACCCCCCCCCGTCCCCCGCCGCCCGGGACACCGCACCCCGCGCCCCCCCCCCCCCAATCCAGGCCGGGCCACCTGGTCGACCTCCTCGAACACTATATAAGAGGATGCCGGGCAGCAGGTGGCGCCCGACAAGCGGCCTCCTCACCGGCCGGACGGATCAGCCTCGCGGGGGCGGGCGATGGGGAGGCGTTCGTCCAGGTCAGGTCAGGTCGGGGGAGGGAGGATGCCGCGCCGGCCGGCCTGGTGCGTGGCCTGGTCCCGATCCACCCCGCGTCTCGTTTCTCGGGCCGGGACGAGTACAGGCGGGGAGGCCGACTCGGTCACGGAAAGCGGCCTTGGGGAGGTTTTGGCGAACGTCCCTGTCCCGGGGCCGTCTGCCGACTAGGGGACGGAGTCCTCCTCCATGCTCCTTCTCGCCCCCAGTCGGGCGGGTTGTGGGTCGCGCGGTCGACTTGGCCATTTCCCCGGAGGCATCCTGCCTGCCGGGGCTCCCTCCCTCGGGCCGGTGCGAGCGGTCCTCGGGCGGCCCGGGAATTTGGGCCGCAGCGAACGAACGAACGAAGCCCGTCCCTCCTGCGTCGGCACCGATGAGACACAGCCCTGGTGGATGGAGCCGCTTTCCTCGGGTTTCCTTTTGCTTTCGGCCGCTGCTGCCACCAAACCTCCCTAAACGATAGGAATGAAAACGGGAACCGTTGGCATAATAAAAGCGTTTTGGTTGGCGTGTTTCTTGGCTTTTGGGGACTCGAGAGGTATGATGGATGATCTCCGATTGACGTTGGGAAGGTCTATTTCATCCCAGTCGCACGAACCCCGAAAACGTGGCGGCTGGACGAGGGAGGGAGGGAGGGAGGGAGGGAGGGAGGCCAACCACGGGATTTCCGCACGACCAGCTGATGGACACGAGCGCCCCATGAGCCGGGCGGAGGGCAGCCGCCCGGGTCTCGCAGCTACGTGCCCGCGGAACCCTCGGGACTGCGAGAAGCCGGAGCGACCCGCAGCCATGTGGCGCTCGGCGCGGACATCTGGTCGACCCGCGCGCCACGGGACCCGGGGCCCGAGTCCGGGCCGGGCCGCCGGTCGACCCGGCAGGGCGGCTGCCCCGGGGGCCTCGCGGCTGCTCGTCCGCAGCCTCCAGGGAGCCCTCGGGGCTCCGAGAAGGCCGAGCGC